>NC_065527.1:40194993-40373922 GCF_006386435.1 Epinephelus moara | reverse complement strand
CCACTCCCAAAAGTGGGGGAACACTTTTTTAAGCAGCACCCGAGCCGCCTCACTGCGCGACTCCGAATGGAATGGTTGTGACATCTAGTGTTGTCACGGTACCAAAATTGGGACCCACTGTACGATACCAGTGAAAGTATCACGGTTCTGAGTAGTATCATGATACCACAGCAAAAATGAGGCAGATTTGCCTTTTGTCATTGATAAAAAGATAAATCACTTTTCTATAATACATCAATGATATTTTAATGGAATAAATTACTTACTGACTTATTCATACTTCAAAAACAGCATCAATAAGTGATGAACATAGGGGGGATCAAAATAAATGAATAAATAAAATAAAAATCAACCAGCCACCCTCCTCCCTTGACAAGTAAAGAACAGTCCCTAAAGTGTGGTGAGGTTTGTGGACCGTTATCTGCCACAGAGAGAAATGTGAAACGGCTCGTTTCTCCTCTGACACGCCACATACCTGTGTGCCGCCACGGCTCAGTTGCAGGTACTACTGGGCAGTCATGACACCAAGAAGAGGGAATTACTGGACCTGGAGTTGGACTCTGTCGCCAGTAAGCCGTAATGTTGCGGCGCGGAGCACTATGAGCCTCCGCCGTATTTGACCGCCGTATCCTGTCTGTGACCCCCGTTCAACCCACAACCGGCAAGATTTGATTTTCCTTTCTGCTGCTGGTTGAAATCTGTAGTTTAGTTTAGTTTATTTAGTTTATCAAGGGACAGTGTGCAATAGCATTAATCATTTACAAGAGATGAGGAGATGGTTGCACCAGATTTAGCAATAACTGCTAATTTCCATCTGTAGTCCCAACATATAATTTACAATATATACAGACCACAATAAAAAAAATAAAAAAAAAAGAAACCTAAATTACAGATGAACAGAGGACAGCACAGAGACAGTACAGACATACAATTTCCACGTTTAAAATAACCAAGTTGTTACAGTGCAGGGAGGAACAACTTACAAAACACTAAAAGGCAGTCCAAGTAGCAGCTCCTGATATAAAGTGCAAGGCAGGAATGTGCATAGATAAAGTGCTGGTGTTGTTGTTGGTAGTCAACAAAGTGCTCTTAGCAGCAAAAGAAGAAAAAAAAAAAAAAAAGCGTGCTGAATGATTCAGTTTGCGCGCACAAAACTATTTTTAGTCGCAAATGCGAGCAAAATGCTCGCACGTAGACCTCTGTGGAAAACAAATCACTGCCGACAAGTAAACAGAAATAAATAATAACTTTCACTGCTAAAAGATACTCACATGCCTGGAAAACAAACCACTACAGCACCATATTGAGTGCCAGGTGGCCGGTGCGCACCGTTATTGACCAGCGCGCACCGGGACAGCGCACGGACACTCACCATCTTGCGATTGGCTTTGAACTATCATATGTAGGCTGCTGTGGAGTTTTAGTACCGCGGTCTAACATTACCAGTATACCCTGCAACACTAGTGACATCAGCCAATACTGTATGTGGTTTTTAGATGCAAAAAGTTCTAGACCCATGCAAATTAGTTCCGGAACGCACCAGAGCCTTTTCTGAAAAGATCCTGGTACGCGTTCCAGTACGTTCCGGCTCAAATTAAGCACTGGTTATACCTCTCCACCAAGTTTAACACCATGCCAAATTTCAAAAACTTGTCACGAAGTGCACAATTTTTTTGATTTCCCTCTCAGCTAGCGATGAAACTTGTAAAACTATGTATATCATGTAAATACTATTGGTAAGGAAAGTATATTTTCATGTTCTCGCAAAACCATACTTTTGTCAACCTTGTTACCATCAACCCTTTTACGCTAGAATGGTAACAGGGTTGACGGTAACAGGGTTGACGAAAAATGTTCTTGGCAGCTGTGAAGGTCATGAGACCACATGGTGTGCATTCATTAGAGGCTTATATCATGTTATTTATGTACATTAAAAATTTGCATGCGCAAACACTGCTGGTAATATACACATTTGTGAACACAGACCACACTAGAGTTTAATAAATCAAAAATGCATATCAAAACACTTCTATGTCCTTACTTATATGACCAGTAAGGTCTACCATAAATGTAGACATTTCACACAGACTTATGAGCAAATGTTCAAATGAGGTGCAAAACAGCTGATAATAACAAACGAGTAAGTTAAGGTTAGCATACAACACCTGTTTATTAGCTACAACAGCTAGCTAGTTTACCTGCAAACAAATTAGCATTGTTAGCGTTGGTTATCTTCTGTAGCTAGCAGTTAGCTACACTGCTGGCAGGTCAACAATTTAAACAGTGTTGGGTTGGAGACATTTAGTGGATAAGATCAACAACAACAAAGTTTGACTTACTTCATGACTGCAGCAGCAGTGTGTCTCAAACACGGTGTGTTTACTTTGAAAATCCCCGGTGGTCATCTCTCTCAGTTGTGAGAAAGTGGCGGAAATATCACTGTATAACAGTTATGAATGATGTTAACTATTTAGGCTATTTGTTGTTAGTTGTATTTATTTCGTTTCGCTCTCCTTAAATTGACCGTTGCAGCCAACACGCTTCAAAACAACGTGCAACTTTTACTTTGAAGGCTGTTTCTGGCTCTCGACTTCCTTTTTCAATTTTCATTGTACAAGTTGGATAAAGGAACAAGCGGACGCTTTGACGCGCTGAATTGCATTACACGTCTTACGACAATGAAATAGGAAATACCCCCAAAAGTGGGATTTTTCATTATACAACGTGAACAATGCAGATGAATTATACTTCATGCACGGACCATATGGACAATTATGCAAATTAGGCGTTGACGTCATTTAGCAACTTCAAGCGACTTTTAGGACAGCCAATAGCTGCTTTTCTTACTGAGAAGTTGGCAATAGTGACAATACCTTGAATCACTTGTTTAGTATTTAAGGCTGACAGTATGTTGATGATTTATCGTACTGCTTTCATATAGTATCCACCTTATTTTCAAACACCGAAGTAAATAGTGATCAACTTCCGTGTTTTTGTGCGTGACTTCCAGTCAGCCTCCCCTTACCGGAGCTAACGGTGCAAGCTAATTTTTTTCAGTTTTCAATTGTTTATGTCAGTCAATCAGTTAGTTAGTTAGTTAGTCTGTGTATTTTATATAGATAACTGTGCCCACATTTCCGTTATACGGTAATTGCCGGTAAAAAATAATTCCCTCTAAACGCAAATAAATCGCACGTCAATCAAAAACTATGAACCAAAAAAGCACAATCTTCCCCGAGTGAGACAAACTGCTTGATCCCCGTCTCCAGTGTACCAGCAGAGAACCTGCAGAACCGAATCAGCGAAAAAACACACTGGGCTAAACAGCCTCTCTACCTGAGCAGCTGAAGCTGCGGCTTGCACCCTCGACACACAGACGTTGCTTCTGCATGCCAGCCAAACGTGTGCGCAACTGTGAGAAATAAATATGTGAGGTGCACGCTGCTTTTCTATCTTTTTTTCTTTTCTTTCTTTCTTTCTGTCAGCGACAAACACTCCTAACACAGGACGGGTTGTTTTTATTGACTGAGTTGATTATTAAGCCATAGTGATGCGCGGATCAGCTCTGATAGCACCCGAATCAGCTCTGATAGCACCCGAATCAGCATGTACGCATCAACCATCCAGCCGTTACAACATGATTGAGCTAGCAAAGCAGTTTTGTGTTGCTGTGTGGTATTTATTCAGTTTTGGGAAATCACGATATCTAGAAAGCATCAGTGGCTGCAGCTGACAGGGACAGCTAACACTAGCAGCAAGCTAACATCAGGACGTCATCTGTTAAAAGCCTCCCGTTGTCGGATATGACATGAAACTACTCCAATTAGCTCAATCATGTTGTAACTAAGACATCCTCTGGAAAAAATATTTTTTCACGGACCGCTTATTGAGTTATTACAGACACCGCTAACGGCTAACGGCTAACAGTTAACGGTTAGCCCAGCTAATCTACAATAACCATGTTAATTACTAAACGTGCACACAGAAATAGTAATGTTTGTTCAATCATTGTGTTTATAGACTTCACAAACATCAGATTAGTCTAAACGGTGATACAGTGACGTGAAAAATGTGATATATACATATATAGCTAAACTAAGCAAGGTAAACAACGAGGCGATTCCCATTTACACAGTGGTCAAGAGTGCTGGACGGGAAGTGTCGCACAAAAAAACGGAAGCTGGCTGCATTCTATTTTGCCTCCTTGTTTCCGTGAAAAATAAGGTGGATAAAATGACTGCCTAAAGTTATTTGTTTCACTACTACTTTATATTACTAAGATCTGCAGTTTAATTCAGCGCTGTGTTTCACTCAGTAGAACTCTGATTAAATAAATCAGCAGTTATAAAAATATGTGAACTGGGTTGTTAAGGTAGACGAGCGGAGCGTTAGCTAAAAAACATCATGCTTATTCACGTTACATGGAGCTAAAATTAATACAGAATTATGTTAAATGTTAACTAAATGTGTTTGTGTCTGTTTATGAGTGGTGGGAAATCATATACACAGACAGCTAGCTCCTTTTAGCTAAATTACATTCACAGACCTGATAACTATGGGCTACTAGAGGTTATTGTTAGCTAACAATTTCCATAATGATGTATTAATATGAAATGAACGACAACAGATCCAACTTGAAAAAGCACTTTATTGAGTCAACAAAAACCTACAAGCAATTCAAAGGCTACTGATTACAATGGTTAACTACAATCTTGTCATCTGCAACCAAAGTGGTTTTGCCCCCTGTATATGTGCACACCCAATAATGTCCATATACAAGACACCCATGTATTCATTACATTTAGCTAACTGATGCTGTTTCAACCATTTGTTAATTACTTTTAGCTAACGATGTCAACAGTTTATTCATTAATTTGAGCAAACTAATGCTACTTTAAGTGTTTATTTGTTACATTTAGCTCAGTGTGTCAAGTTTCCCATCACCGTTAGCTAGCTAATGCTATTTCAAGCATTAGTTAGCTAACTGTTTTAACTGTTACTCATTACTCTAAGCTAGCTAATGCTATTTCAAGCATTAGGTAGTTAACTGTTTCAACAGTTTACCATTACCGTTAGCTACCTAATGCTATTTCAAGCATTAGTTAGCTCACTGTTTCAACAGTTTCCCATTACCGTTAGCATGCTCTTTCAAGCATTAGTTAGCTAACCGTTTTAACTGTTATTCATTACTCTCAGCTAGCTAATACTATATCAACCATTAGTTGAACTAGCAACTAAGGTCTAATTTTGGTGCCGCAAAGTACAAACTAAAAGACAATTAAATCAAATCTGGAAACTAGGTTTGGGAATGTGGTGACACGTTGAAACACAGTTACGGATACCGTTGTGCTGCGCTGAGCTGAGACTTCCCTGCTGTATAAAGCAGGCAGGGCTGTCCCTCTTCTTCCCTCACTCGCTTTTCACGTCTTCATGAGAACACAACTCCACCACACCCTGCTATCAGCTTCACCGATTTTTCAACTGCTTTCTCCACAAGCCCAAACACTGCCAGGGTCAACGTTAAGTATGAGGACATTGTAATGGACGCTGATGATTCTGGACAGCAAAACAAACAAACAAACAAACAAACAAACAAAAAAAGCCCAAGGAAAAAGTTAAAATGCCAGGAGAAGGTTGTTGAAAATCCTGAGAAGAGCATTAAGAAAGCACAGCTTCAAAAAGATCTGCAGCTCAACCTGAAGGTTGTGCAGCAGCAGGATCTCTGCAGTCAGCAGGAGAAGAGGGCTTCTGAGACGAAGATGCTTTCCCTGAAGGTGGCTGACCTGGAAGAAAAGTTGTCATAATTGTATTTATATTATTTGTATATATTTCAGTTACTTCTAATATTGTAATTTTTTAACTAATGATTTGTGGTTTGCATTTGTTTTATTGTAGCACTTCTCAATCAATCAATCAATTAATCAATCAATTTTATTTATAAAGCCCAATATCACAAATCACAATTTGCCTCACAGGACTTTACAGCATACGACATCCCACTGTCCTTAGGGCCCTCACAGGGGATAAGGAAAAACTCCCCCAAAAAACTTGCACGTGTCTTTTTAAAAGCAATTTTATATCCTACAGGAGGAATCCCTAATTTCTTTTACTGATTTATATCATTGTAGGAATTAATTATTTTCATTATTTTTAGGGATCCGCCCACAGAGAGAACTCCTTAAAATCACTTCCATTTAATAAAGATTTTAAAGAAATACCTGAGACATACTGCTTCATTGCCCTCTGGTTTGGATTTTATTTGTTTTTATTGTATTAATTAGCATGCTTTTTTATTTTATCTAAGATCTTATACCTATTAGCTTGAATTCCAATACTTTAACTGATATTATACATTAATGCATAACTTTATTTGAATTCTAAAATACTTCTCGTGTGTATATGGATTGTTTAAAAGTTTTTACACGTTTTAAGCACTTACTGTCATGATCCTGGGTTTATTCTCTTATCCTATGGACTTTTTTTTTTGGAGTTTTCTGTTTGTGTTTCATGTTATTCATTCATGTTTAATCTGCTTCCTGTTTTATTTTGTAGGTTCTCTCCTCATGTGTTGTCTGGTTTTACTTCCTGTCTTTGTGTGTTTTCCTGCCTGTTTTCTGTCACACCTGTCTCGTTAGTCCCTCCCTGTACCCAGAGTCTTCCCTTCACACCTGTTCTGTATTAGTGCTCCACCCTTGTCATTAGCCAATCTCCATTTCCCTCCTTTGCCCATGTCTTCCTTCTCCAGCTGTGTCTCGTCCTTGTGATTAGTTTTCTGTGTATATATACCAGTGTGTTTCCTTTTGTCTTTTTGTCAGATCATCTGTTGTTCATCCTGGATTCAGTTCTCCTGTGTGACTCCTGCATTCATCCCTGTGTTATTCCTGTGCTCATCCCTGTTCATTGTGTTTTTCCCAGTTTGTTTTCAGTTTGGTTTTTGTTTTGCTTTCATTTGGATTTTGAGTTGCATGCCTTTACTGGGTTACATTAAAGCTCCCCTTTTGTTAAAGACTCTTAACTGTCTGTGGGTCTGGATTTGGGTTCTCCTCTGAACTGAAACGTGGCACTTGCTCTTTTTAACAAGTGTGTTTCTGTTGTGTATGTTTTTTTTTAACCTATTTTAACCCCACACATGCATAGTTTTATTAGTTTCTTCAATTCAGTTCAACACTTCACTTCATCTTTTATCGTAGTTCAGCTGGTTTTTAATTAAACCAACTTTTTCCTTGTGTGGTGTCCGAGAATATTTTTTATATTTTTATGTTTTTATGCCATTTTTGTCATAAAACCCCCTGATTTTTCAGATGGGAAAAACACAAAATATGCAATATTTTCCAAAAATTAGATGCCATGTGGAATATTTGGGATGAGGTTATTATAGCCTTGACTAGGTAATAATTTTTTAATTAACAACAATGATTTTGATCAATGAAACAATGAAATTGTATTTACATAACTGATTCAGACTGATTAGATAAGACAAACAATCACAACAATGACAAACAAAATTTACAGAACTGATTCAAATTGATTAGATATTTACAATAACAACTTTTCTCCCTGTTTGTTCTGTCAGTCTCAACAGCACAGTTGTTTGTGAGATATATAGGAAAAAGCTCACAGTAATGAAGACACTATTTAGCTTTTTGTATTCACTCTTTTTTTATTAAGGTCATTATTAAACCTCTTCCTCAGTTTCCTCAAATTAGACAAAAACTTTAACTGTTTTCATCCATGAGTTTTGTGCAGAACTCCTCCATAGTCCTTTCTTTTCTCAAAAACAAAAGTGAAATGTTCTGCTGGAGAATTGTCGTCACCATGGTCACTTTCCTAGCTTTGCAGGTCACGGAGGGTCTCAATTTGTTCCTCTTTGTCCATCGAAAAGATCACGGGAAGTTTCCTGCAGGAAAAAAAAAAAGTGTGGTCAAAGTATGTAGTAGGCTATATATTTGTGTTCTCAAGTAATGCCTCATTTGCAGTACATAATCTTAAAAGGAATACTGTTTTAATCAACATTTGTGTAATTCAAGACCTTACAGTTGCTCCTCTATTTATATAAATAAGCAATGTCTTCAACACAGACACTGCTTTGATATATGAAATATATCTAAGTTTCCCATGATTAATCTCCAGATCACAAAAACACACTTTCTGTTTTATAGGGAAAAAATTCCATTGTTTTCTATGGGAAAAGCCTATTGTCTTCAATAGCTTTCAAATTACTGGACCCAGACACCCCACACCAATGTAGAATGGTTTGGCCAAGTGGGCCTAATAAGGCATACCTCTATAAATGGGTTTCATGCTCATTCTATTTTATACAATATTTTTTAAACAAACTCCATTGGTTTTCTATGGAAAACTCTAATTTCTTCAATAGCTTTTACATTACTGGACCCAGACACCCTAGAACCCAGAATGGTTTGGCCAAGTGGGACTAATAAGGCATTCCTCATCTTAAATGGGTTTAATGCACTTAGCATTTCATATGAATTTTTCAAAGAAATTCCAATTGATTTTCTATGGCAAAAGTCTGCTCTCTACCTCTTCAATGTCATGAGCATCACATAGTTTCATAATGTATTTCTATTAGACTGAAATGCTGTGGGGTTTTTTCAATGGGCATATACAAGTGGGGCTGAAACAGGTAAAAATGGTGGCGAGACTGCTGGCATTAGATGTTTGGATGACAGTTAATATATACTTGACAGTCACAGATGATAAGAATCCAAGATTCCTATGAAATTCTTTAGGAAATGCTTGGGGTCATTTTTGACCCCACTTATGGAAAAGCAGGGTAGAGATACTATATAATTTAAATACAAAATGCAAATGGCCTCATGTCAAAAACAAGTTTTACGAGGAATACCTGGAGGATAAATTGATAAACTTTAAATGCCAAAGACATTTCGAAAAAACAACCCTTGGTGTAATTTTTGACTCCACTTATGTATCCAAGGTTTAAAACATTTCTTGTAATCAGACCAAGAATCTCCATTCTACTCTGATCTTATTTTACATAAGATTTCAGTATTAATTAATAAATACTCTTAGAGAATTTCTACTTTTGTTCTTTCATTTGCATTAGTTATCCTAGATCAATACAGAATGGTATTTTGTGACTTATCAGAAACATAATTGTTCTTCCGGCACTTTGTAATGTATATTGAATACTAATTGTGTAGTTACTGTATTTTACATAGAAAACTCTTTTTCTCAAATACCATGCATATCGACTACAGATGAGAGTAGAATGAATATACCCTCTGGGAATAATTAGATACATCTGACCAATTTTTTCACTAAAACTTTATTTTAACATATTACTTGTAGTCACCATTCTATGAAATACCTCATGTCGTGGTCCAGTAACTATAAATCAAAGCAGTAACATAATAGCCTACTCAGTGGGACAAATTGGACCCACATCCTTTCACATATATATATCTTAATATCTTCATTGTCTGTCTGTCTGTCTGTCTGAGAGTGAGAGTGAGAGTGAGAGTGAGTGAGTGAGAGATTACAAATTAGCTCTTCATATCATCCGTGAGAGGTCATATTTTGATTTACACACAATATCACTTTCACACTTTTCATCCTTCTGCCATCGGAGTCACAGTTTCTCATTTCTCCAGTCTATGTGCGTACGGCAGGGTCAGAGTTTGCGTGGAGGACCGCACATTCTCCCGTCAAGTTTGTTTTTTATAAATCCCAAACTTTGCTTAAAAGTGGTGTACGCCTTCTTTTGTGGGTAAGCAGCCTTTATAAATGAGGCCCCAGATATTTATGTTGAATATTAGTACAAAGAAATCAATAAGACAACAACAGTAACAACAAGTACAAAGAACAAACTCTATACAATAAGCAAACAGACGACAACAAACAATGTTGCTCATGACAGACCAGACTTTGAGGGACCACACATTGCGCCAAGGTATTACAGTGCTATTTTATTGCACACACAGATGTGTGTGATGTTTATTTATCATTAGGCCAGACCACATCTTATGTCTTGTATTGTTGTCTTATTGTCCTGTGTTTTTATACACCAGAGAGGTGTTTTCTACAATTTCGTTGTTGGTATATGTGTTGTGTCCAAGGTGTATCCAAGGCGTCCAACCGATGTTGGCCGGGACATGAATTAATCTCCTTACCCACTCGTTTATCTCAGCCCCGGAGCTTTCCTCCCCACAAGCCCGACACAGCTTGGATAGGTCATTTACAGCACAGGCATATATATAGTCCAGTTGCCATTACAGACACAAACAAGTAAACCTGGAAGAGTCCTTTGTACCTGTATTTGCCAGCAGGGCTTTAGCCATGTCCATCCTTAGCATGGCCACACCCTCCTGGTCCACTGCATAGTGGATCTGCTGGGCAAGCAAAATCTGCTCTGCAAGCTAAAAGTCAGATGAGTATAATTTGAATGACTCTTCAATGACAGACACAGAGCTCACTGAGTCATTACCTTGCACACAAACACGCCACACAATGTTGTGTACTGCTGTCTTGGATGGGCCACTGTAGAACATGCCCACCTACCAATAGCATTACACTTCTGGCGAACCAGTGCCCTACACAGAACACAGATTTACCACAGTCAGGAAATTGTAACATAAGCCCAGGTAAGAGGATTTTAAATTTAAGACAATCCAGTGAGTTTTTCTCAATTAGATATATGTTGTATATCTTATTTAATTTCTGTTGTAGTTGGCCCTTGATCGTGATGTGGCTGCAGGAGCAGTCTGTCATGAAGGACACTGGACACTCATTGTGAGTATTCCTAAATGTTAACAGATGTGGACACAATGTTGACACTTATGTTTGAGGGGTTGCTATAATTTGTTTTGCACTTCCATAGATCATGTACGTGAAGGAGATAAGGTCCTTGTACCTCGATCCATTTGGGGCCACTCAACAACAGATTGAGAAATGCAAACACGTAACAAGGTGAATGAGCTGTAATTTGTGCATTAGACATGTATGTATGCATGCATTGGGGAGCAACAGGCGAATTACATCATTTCAAGCCTTTTTGTTTGCCCTGCCACACTGCTGTCATTGCATAGTTGTCTATAATGACAGCACCACTCTTCCTCCCAACCATTGTGACAATAATGTGATTAACCTGTAAAGACACACGTCAGTCAAATAATTTTTCTTTAAAGTAGGCTACCTGACTTTCCAACTCCTTTCCTGGGGCCAGGTACAAGAGGTCCTCCATATATAATTTATATGGCCCCAGCCTTGACCAGAGTGTGGTTCTTCGCCTTCCTGCCCATACGTCTCTGATTACTGTAAAATAAAAAAACAAAACATTGTTATGGCAGTAATTCATGAAATGCATAATTTGGGGTGTACTCTATCAGTATACTTACAAATATCTGCACTGAGTGGAGGTCCTTGGGCTTCGCAGCTCGTGGTTTGCCTTGCTGGGGGTGTGACTGATGTGGTGGGTGGGTCAATGCGGGAACCAGCCAGAGGAGTAGGATCAGACAATTTTTTGATTTTGGCAGGGATCCTCTCCTCTGGCTGGAAGTAATGAGTCAAATGGTCAGTGTTGACTCTTGATTGTTTCCCCCTCTCTGACACCAGGTGAGCAGTGTTCTCCTCCAGCTTTGATATTTTGAAAGGTCCCACCAAGCTGGCCTCCAATTTGTCCCCTTTTCTCATGGCCTGCCGCGCATTTTTCTTCAGAACAAGGTCCCCCACTTTAAAATTGTCTGCCTGACCTCTGTCCTCCTTCCTCTTGCGGACCTTTTGTTGTTTGGCCTCGATATTGGCTTTTACCTCTTTGTAGATTGTGGCCTGATCTCGTAGTCCCTGGCAGATCTCCTCTGTCTTTATGAGGTTGCAGACCTTCTCTTCGGTCACCTGCCAGGAAGAAATCAGTGACATTGTAGGGGACACAGATGATCCAAATTCAAACTCCAAACAGATGAAAACAATTGGTAGTCTTACTTCATGCTCATTTGGGACCTCTGAGGGATACCTGGCCTCCCTCCCAAACATCAGGTAATAAGGGCTGTATTGTGTAGTCAGCTGCTTCTTGGTCCTCAGGGCAAACATGGTTGGCTGGAGATACTGGTCCCAACGGTTGGGGTGCTCAGCCACCAGTTTGTTCAGGGACCTTAACATACAGAATTCAGGTACATGCATGAGGAGGCAGAAGATAATTTGGGTTGTCATGTATGATAATGCAACCCATTTCCAGATAGTGCCATTAATGATTACCTGTTCATACTGGAACAGGACATAAGTGTTCTAGGCTATTAAGGGCTCAAGTTCAAGTACTGACAACAAAACTTTACCTCTGTATCGTTCCATTCAGCTATTCCACAAGGCCATTGGTCTGTGGATGGTAAGGGGAGCACAGGTTCCTCTTGATGCCCAGCCTCTCACACAGACCGTAGTTGACCTTGAAATGACCATTCAAATGAACATGAGCTGAGCCAGCACAGCAAAAGTTACATGTTGGTGATCCATATTGCATAATCACTATACCTTGTTGCGAAATTCTGAGCCTTGGTCTGTTAGCAGCCTTTTGGGTGCACCAAATTTGTAAAAGAAATCAAGAATAGGATTTGTCACCTCGTCTGCTGTTTTGCTTTTTAGTGGGTATGCCTCTGCCCATTTGGTGAAATAATCAACCATGACACATATGTACTGGTTGCCACCATCTGTTACATTGAGTTTACCCACCAAGTCCATTCCAACCAGTTCGAGAAGCTCGGTTACCTGGGGAGGAAGAAACAATCATGAGTATTGCAGTATCACTACTGATGTGATTGAAAGATTTGACTGCATGTCATATTTAATTTACCTCTATTGGATTTTACTCCCGCTTTTCCTTAATGTTAGCTCTCCTGGCCTGGCACTGGGGACACTGAGCAATCTAAACAGATAAACATTGTAATATTGGGACAAATATTTGTTAAAATTTAATGTTTTAGATTGACGTGGTTGGCCTTTGCACATACACATACAGTATCACAATATAAGGCGTACACACAACTACCTTACACTCCTCTGTTCTACTTTTGAACCTGAATGTGTATTCCACCCTTAATTTTATGACAATATCAACTCACCCACAGGCGAATGTCATCCTCCATGCCAGGCCAATAATAGCGGGCAATTATGGCACTGGGTTTTTTCCACCCCACAGTGCCCACCTAAATCGCTGGTGTGAAACTCCTCGATGATCTGACTTGCTTCATCTGCAATGGAGACCACTTTGGCAAGGTGCTCAGCTTTGTTCTTCTTTCGCCGACAGATGTAGTAGAGGTCTCCATCTGGTGTTAAAATGTCATCATATTAGATTACTTGGAGTTTTATCATAGCAGATAATTATTGTGTTCTTAAGTCCATGTGACATGCATCCTTACCCTTTATCCTGAAGGTGTCAGCTCTCCTTTTGATGACAAATTCGTCTCGGCTGGTTGACCCCTCAGGATACTGATTGTGGAGTTTCAACTCCAGCACCTCTTTAACAATGCTGGGATCCATTTTTGGTTCACTCTGTCCCTATCTCTCCTACTCCTCCCTACCTACTCTTTGCTACTCCTCGCTACTCCTACCTATCCTCACAGACACAACAACACACTAGCACACAATACACACAAACCTACAATACAACCCTCTCTAGAACACAGATAAGCACACTTCACTGTCACAACCACCACTTATAATCACTACTTACTCTTTCTTGCACTCTGTATATTTCTCTCTTGCTGATCACTGTTCAAACTCCTCACGAACAAACCCACAAAGTTGTGACCTTTTAACCACCCTTATAAAGACTACCCCATGCCTGATGATTTATCTACACCTGAGTATGGTTACCTACACCTGTGTGTGTGATTATCCCATTGACTTTTCATTTCATTATGGTTGCATATTGGGTTATCATGTCTGCACTGAATAGTGTAGACTATCCTTGTGATGACTGAGTGAATTGTCTGCAGCCGTTATTATACAGCATGATTGTTGGTATGTAGCCTACACATGTATCACCAGTTAATCTGAGTGGATCACAATTTGCCACAGCTCATGGGTATCGCCGCGCTGCACTCGAGTTGGATGTAAATAACTCAGACAGTAGGTTTCACTTCCAGACTGCACATCGACTTGACATCCGATGATACAAACTAAAGGACTGACAACTGAACATTTTTTACAGGATTCATTGACATTTGCAGTGATCTGTATCTTAGTATTGCGGTGTTCATGAACTGGGACTGACAACGTAAGTGTGACGCGTTCAGATTAACTTGTGATACTCTCCCATCGATTGTGCTTTTCATTGCAGGCTGCGGACATGAATCTTTCTCATCACAATGATATTCTCCGTCATTCATTACTACTCAGTCATACAACTTGGACACGACTTCAAATCTGAATTTTTTTTATAGTAATTTGGATAGTACGCACAGGTAGGTGGACAGACATGATTAGGGACATGACATAATGTTGGTATTGCTGGCAGTATATCATGTGGCTACGATGTGTGATGCCTCACTTTGCTGGTATTTTGGATGCATTTAGATTTTATTATTGTGAAGCGTTCATAGACATGTATGCCACAAGACAACTGCGCATCGTGCTCGTCTTGGCTTCGAATTCTCCGTGGATGTAACTTTGGGTGTCCAGCAAACCATTCCTACCGCGGTGTTTGAAAAGGCACCGTCACACAGCAGAATGAGTAAAAGAATGACTGACTGTAAACATGAATGAATGCGATCAACAGGTTAGGAGTTCAATGTTTATTTCCTGGTTTCTCCACAGTGGATTTCTCAAAGGCCACACCCATAACACATCTGTCTCTATCACCAGTTAATTCACACACCAGTTAATCCGGCACACCGGCAATGGTAATGTATAGTTACCTGGGCTTCATCAATCAATTACGTGTTACTGCCCAACACTGATTATAACTATTTAATAAGAAAGTAGTATTTGGGTATAGCAAAAAAAATAAAAATAAAATTCAGGTTGCAGCCTCCGCTCGGAAAATTAAACATTCCTAAAACTGTGGCCCTGAAACTGCAGACTCCAGTACTGCAGCTTTACCTTACTCAATTTTGTGGCTCCGTGTGAACAGGGATCGTTTCAATAATGTCGTCATATAAACGCGGAAGTTTTCTAAAATGCAAAGGACAGACTTTTCCGTTTTAAGAGAAACCGTTGTTGTCTAAACAGGGCCATAGTGAAGTTTAAGGATGCATTCGGTATGTTGTTAATGTGATTTTATGGCTAATTTATCAGTCGAGGTCTCCTCCTCTGCAAAGCAAACTGACCCGGTGGCTACAGCACAGTTTTGAAACCACTGTTTTTCTGAGATGAAGGACTGATTGTTGAGCTGCTGTTAACAGTTAACGGAGTGAACGGATCCCGTTATTTAACCGTTTCAACACTAAATTAAACAGAGTGACAGACCCAAAGCCTTCAATCTGGCTAAAAGACAGCTGAAATACTAAAAGAAATACAGTGGTGAAGTTGGGATTTGTTTCTTGAAGTTATGTGCTCGTCTTTTCTGTCTCGTGCAGGCTGCCAGGAGAAGCGGACTCAGATATTGTTTGTGGAAATTTGAAAATAAAGTTTCTCAAATTGACTTTTGTCTCTTCATTGTGCACACTTACACTTGAAATAGGAACAGTTAGCTATTTTCGAATGTTAGCATTGATTTCTCACATTGGATGGTAAAATATTTGTAGTTTGAAAGGTCCGACCTAAATGAATAAAGGCCGTAGTTAACGAAGCATATGAATATTAATATAGAAGGAGCGCCCACTGAGCTTCTTTAATTGATCGTTTGAACGTCGTGTGGTGGTCATTTTCAATTGAAGGCCGACGTCTCAGCGACGTCTTGGCAATGAGCAAACGCTCTCCCTGCTACGTCTTAACGATCTAAACTTGATACATCGGGCCGACGTCGGCCAGATGTATGTGTGCTATCTGGGAAGATACAAACGTCTGATGACTAAAATCCTTTGTCCAGTTAAAACAAATAGTTAAAAATGACTTATATCTAAAGTGTATTGTAAAAATGGGGCTTAAAACTGGATAAAATGTCAATTTATGCCAGCCTCTGGCAGATAACCACAACCCTGATACATGGGCAAAGGGGATATGACACCAGTGACAGGCAACGGCGACCAAATGACATGGATCTTGTCCTTTATTAAAAACTAGTGTAGTTGTTTTTAGACATTTAATGTGGAAAAGTTTCATATTGTATCTTTAAATTTGGGGGAGAGGGGTTCAATATTCTTTTGGTAGTTAATTCTACCATTGAAAACTAACACTTTGTGGATATTATACAGGTTGATTCCAGGATTTTCAGACCCATTATATCTAAATTGGATTACTTTAAGTATAATAAATGGAGGCATTGTTTCCCACCGTGGACTTCAAATTTGGATTTTATTTTATTTATTTTTTATTTTTTTTTACAGATTATCCCATTGAACAGTTAATTGACTAAATAAAATGTCAAATTGACTTTAAAGACTTGATCAAGCTGAGGTTGTGCAGGATTTTTCTGTGGTGTTCTGTGTATAACTTGCTCCTGATGTCTTTAACAGTTCTCTCCAGTAGAGAGCACCAGATACATGCAATAATGTTGTGTTTCCCTGGCTGCATTCCTTTGTCTCTTTGTACACTGGCTGATGTTAAATCATTGGGTCAAAGTTTAGTTTGGACCTAACCTGTATTGGCAATGTGCACAATGCTTTTTATAGTAGCACTGGGCTTGGCAGCAGTAGTAAAACTCAATTGACCATCCCAAATGAAGTGTAGGCCTCTCATTACCAGCTGCACTGCTAATGTTGTGCCAGCACTGGATGAGCTGGTTGTTCATATGTTACAGTTGGGATCAGACATGAACCGCAGAAGCCATACAGTGTTTACAGCTCTATGAATCCTAGGAAGTGATTTGACCAGTATGACTTGTGTAACTAAACTGCTTATTTTGATCATCGATTAAAGATTAAAATTATGTTTATAAAAAAATCCCAAAACTTTATTGATTCCAATTTCTTAAAGATTAATATTCAGTGATTTACTTCTACATAATTAAACTAAATAAATGATAAAAGATTTTTGGACTGTTGTTCGGATAAATCTGAAGATGTCATATTTGGTTCTGGGATGTTATGACAATTTTCACTATATTTTGACAATTAAAAGATATACTATGCAGGATTATTGGTAACTGTTTGTAAATACACTCGCCAGGGAAAGTAAAAGTAAAAGCCAACCCCATATATACTCTCGCTATATTTGCTTTTTTTCAGTGCTGCATCTCTCAGATGCCTGCTGCTTATGGTCCTCACCAGGGTGCTGTGGGCACACACACCCATAAACGTCCCAAACACAGAAAATAATAAGAAAATACAGACAGAGGGCAGAGTCTCTGCGGATAAATACACCACACCAAACTTCTAGTGGGTGATAAGTGACGATTGAGAGGGATTACTTCTGTATGAGTCTATGCATTGCTCCTGCATATTGTATGTTTAAAAACCAAACAATTAATGAATTAAAGCTCCAGTGTTTAGGATTTAGTGGAATTTAGTGGTGAGGTTGCAAAGCTGACACTCCTGCCGCAGTGTAAGTAGCACAACCACAGTAGTCGACCAAGCGGCAACCTGCAGGGCTGAAAGATGAAGCCAAAGCAGAGGTGCCAAAAACCACAGTTCCAGTTGCAACTTTAGGCTGCCTCCAGAAGCCAGTTAGTCCCCATAGACCCCTGTGTTAAAATGCCCAACTTTACAGCAGAAATAAACATGTTTGGGGCACCCAGTAGCTCACCTGGTAGAGCAGGCGCCTCATGTACTAAGGCTGTGTCTTTGCCACAGCTGCTCTGAGCGACAGGCTGGATGAGCTGTCTGTGAGTCAGATAATGCCCCTCGCTCCTCCACGGCTCCAGCCTCTCGTCCAAATATGGTCACTTCAGGCTCCAAAAAACCAAGATGATGACAATGGCTGAAATGATGATCTAAAGGCTTCAAAATGGTAGTCCACAAACCTAAGGGTGACCTCATGGTAGCTACATCCATTATTTTATAAAGTCTATGTGGCTGACACCAAAAACGCAAAGAGCCAGTGTTTGAATTGTCCGTTCTGGGCTACTGTAGAAACAACATGGCGGATTGTCACTGAATTGATTGGGAAAACTTGGGAAAATGTGCCATTTTTAAATTTTTATGGATTAAATAAATTAAGATATAACATGTTAATCAGTGAGCTTTGGAGGTGCTGGAAGGAAATTTTTTTTTTACCCTTGGACAGAGCCAGGCTAGCCGTTTCCCTCACTTCCAGTTTTAATGCTAGGCTAATAGGGTTGCAGCGAAATACCGGTTTCAAGGTGTACTGTGATATAAAGTTGACGGTTATCATGCCATGTATATTTGCTTATCTACGATATTGAAGAAAAAATCTCTCCTTTATTTTAGTTATTTTCAAGGGGAGACTTTTTACACATACTTCTATTAACAAAATGGTTTCAAGTTCTAATTATAGTAATAAAACGTTTGTTCAACCCAAAATAATCTCTATATACAGAATCTACATTCAGTGAATGTAGAGTCTGTAGGCAAACCCCGGAGATCTTGCCTCCGGAAGAAGAGCGGAAGAGCCCTGGTTTCCGGTTGTAGGCTGTTTGTAGTCCACGTGATATTGACCAATCACGTTTGAGCCGGCTGCAGTTGTTGCCAGGTTAAACGGTCCGTGCGGTGAACTAACGAGGCGGAACATAATTGGCGTCACTGCAAACTCTGAATCCATCGCAATGGTTCAGCATATTTACTTATATATAAACGGAAGTCGGAAACGGAAATTCGCCTCCTCCGCCCAAATCAAACCGGAATGCCAAAAAATCGGGGGTCTGCCCCCAGAGGCTGTATCGCCATCTGCCGGAAGTCAGACGCCGAATACAGCTGATGGGTTTCGAGAATGAACCCAAAATAACCCCTCTGTTTTCATTCCTTTAAGGGTAATTTTGAACGATGATAATATCAATTCTGTGAAACTGTGACATTTTCTATCGTACAGTGGAAATCTCATACAGTTGCAGCCCTATAAGCTAAGCTAGCTGGCTGCAGCTTCATATCTACCGTATAGACGGAATGGTATTGGTCTTCTAATTTGACTCTCAGTAAGAAAGCTAATAAATGTTTTCCCCAAAATGTTAAACTATTCCTCTCAGCTAACAAAAATATACAAAAATACCAATAATTAGTTGGATCCAACTTCACAGATGTGAGACTTTTTTTCTACTTCCAATCAGCATAAATTGAATATTTTGGACTGTTTTGGACTTTCACAATGGGAATATGTCACTTCAGGAAACTGTGATGGATGCTTTTACATTTTATAGAATAACAAAGATTACCTGACAAAATAATCAATTGTGAAAAGTGTTTGTTATTTTTAGGGTGATCTGTGACTTAAAAAAAGAAACTGTGTATACATTGTATGATAGGTGTCTTTGGTCTAACATCTCTCCGTCATGTTCCAGTATCTAGTTTAATTGTATCAAGGCTAAAGTTTCTACACATCCTTCCTCCTGGCTTCTTGTATGTTTGTGTGTTTTACCTGTCTGTCTTTGACCACCATGCCTTGGAGGTGGGGTGTGGGGTCAAACCTGTTAACCCCTCCATTGAAGAACACATCATCAGTGGGGGACAATGTGCAGTTCACTACACCTTCAGGCACACAAACTGACACCCTGATCCAACAGGCAGAACGTAGCTTTCAGCACAGAGCAAACATTTGATCCCACAGCGGATCAGCACACTAACCCTCATTCCCCCATTAACCCGCTGTCTTTCACTCCATTGGTCTTTTTTTACGGTGTACAGATTGAATAGATGCAATAGAGCTGATAGTAACATGGAGAAAAGATTTATCTCCTGAAGGATGACATGTACACAGCCACAACAAGCCGCTTCAAAAGAGACATCTATGCTGGTGACTTCAGTTTAGAGATTGAGACATTAGCTGTGATGGGATTTATAGGACCAGAAAGTGAAGCCTTTCAGCCCCCGTGTTGGGATTTGGGGACGACTTGTTTGTTGTTGGAGAGCAGCCTGTGGTGTTAACCCATGACCCTGCTGCCCTCTGACCTACAGGACGACAGCTCCATCCACGCGTCTGGGAGAAGGGTTGTCACAGCAACATCCAGAGCACAGGCAGGGCTGAAGGGGAGAGGAGGGACAATTAGGGGTTGGTGCAGCTAACGCAGGATCAAAAGCACCGCGCAAGCGAAGAGTGTCAGGCTACTGGATACATAATCTGTCTGCAGGAAAAGTGTGAATAGATACCACAGGATGGAGAGGAGTCAGGATTAAGAGCTCAGCTTTGTTAAAGGTTTCTTGGAGCAAGTGATGTGAGCAAAACGACCAGTTAAAGTTGCAGTGTTAACAATAGCAAAGATAGTTATACACTTCCACAAAAGCTCAGTGGGTCAGTACAAAGATTAAAACTTGCAATATGTTTACTGCAATAAGTTTATTAAAGGAATCCCTTATTTTTACAGTATAATTTGGCATTCATTGTCCTATTGATCTCGGAAGCAGTGTGATGTCTGGAGTTTCTTAAGTTTGTACAGTTTGCACCGATGAAGCAGATGCTCTTCTCTTCATATGTTTGTAGACTGAACATCTTCAGGTTTTGGACTGTTGGTCAGACAAAACAAGAGATCTGAAGACATCCTCTTGGACTCTGGGGAAGTGTGATGCACATATTTCACAGACGTTTCAATAACCCAAGCTCTATAACATGAAAAAGAGAAAAAAATCCCAGAGCCTAAAGGAACACCTTCAAACTGCTTGTTCTGATTGATTGAATCACAAAGAGCACTGTGTAAAAGCATGCACAAACATTAAAAAGTTGTCTTGGATATAATATTTTTGGGTTGCAACTAACAATAGTTTTCATTGTCATTTATGTTGATTATTGTTATGATTGTTTATAAAATGTCAAAAAATTAGAAAAATGCACATTACAATGTTCCAGCGACCAGGGTAGCATCTTCAAATCACTTGTTTTGTTTGATTATCAGTGCAAATAAAACCAACATTCAGTTTCCAGTGATATAAAACAGAGAAAAGCTGCAAATCCTCAGGTAGGGGAAGCTGGAGCAGACAAATGTTTGACAATTTTGCTTGAAAAATGACTTGAATGATTATTCAGTCATCAAATTTGTTGTCAGTTCGTATTCCGTTAATCCGTTCATCATTTTTTGTGCTTAAATCCAAATTATTTTGTTTTGTATGCTTACATTTCTAGCTTTTTGAAGCGGCCACATGTGCAGAATTTTAAGGATACAGTACATGAAATCATGCACAAGATATTTAAAATGATTAAAGGAGCTATATGTAAGAAATATAAAGCAAATAGTCATAAAATCCTCCTAATATGTCACAGAGACTAAGGAATAATGTTCATATAACATACTGATCTCACCGACAACAATAGTACAGCCAGAATATTCGCATTTAAAAAAAAATTTTACGGTCCGCAAATCATGTTTATGTTTTGAATTTGTGTTTTGGCCTGTTGTGCCACCCACCGCCGTCTACCAGTCACGCAGTCAGTAGAGTCTCAGCATCAGTTACAGTTATGACTGAGCTATAGCAGCACAGCAAGTAGCATTAGCAGTGTCCCAGTACATAGCATTAGCAGCCGACTCCTCCTCAGCTGTATCCCGGCAGCAGCGTTAGCAGCAGAGAAGCCGGACTTGCTCGAACGGTCCGCTGGAAAACTGAAGATCAAGGACGCGGCAACGCGGCCCTGCCACGGCAGCTGCCCGTGGGCAAACAAATCAGTCTCCAGCGAATCTACCTCAAATCTGTAGGGGAGGGGGGGCGGACATGACTCGTGGCAGTATTTTGAATTTGAGTGCAGTAACCGTTTTGGCCACATTCTTACATACAGCGCCTTTAAATGTAATGGTATAGCCATTAAAAAAGTGACTTGGATGGAATATAGAACATACAATGATTATTTTCATGATTTATCTGTTGTTTTTTTATACAATTAATCAATTTATTGTTTGGTCTATAAAATCCCAAACCCATTATCAGTTTACAGTGATGCAAAATAGAGAAACACAGACAATCTTCACATCTGAGAAGCTGGAACCTGTAATTGTCAGGTACAGTATGTGTGCTTGATAAATGTCTTAAACTATCAGCTGGTGAAATGATAATGAAAATCTGTGAGCTGTGTAATCACTTCATCAACTACGTATCTCAGCAAAGATCAAATAGAACAAAATAAAACATTTTCTATTTAGCCATTTGATACAATAGTGAAAGCTTATAAAATGGTGTCTTGGATAGAATATTTTCCGTAGTTTAAACTTTAGTTCAAGTTCAAGACATGAGGTGATTATTTTGCCCTCTAAACTGTTACAGTGTTGCCTTTTTCCTGGGTTTGTTTTGGAGAAACTGCAGGTTAAATGTTTCTTTTGAGCAAGAGCACATAGAGCATATATGGAAAGCTAGCTACTTAAAGGGAAACTTTAGGGGAACACTTGAGTTCAAACGGTCAAAGCCTCTGCTTTTACCTTGCTGTTTATGTTATCTGAGCTCTGCATCCATCAGATTCTGATGGCTCGCTGAATTTATCTCTGTTTTTGCTGATAACCACCTTCCAGTGGGGTTAAGAAGTCCACATTTGTCAACTGTTTTTTTTCTAAAGGTGACAAGTTCCCCATCTACCTTGCTGATGTGGCCAAACGCTTTGTACGCCCAGCTGAGGGAGTTTTTTCTGTTCCCGTCTGTGAGACCTTCAGGCTGTCGGAGAATGTCGAGGTGGGTGACCACAAACATCCGTATGCCAGCGCAGTGCCACACATGTATCACACAGGGTCACATTATCTTCAAAGCCTGTCGCCTCCAACATGTGATACGATTCAGACCTTCAAAAAAAAGAAAAGAAAAAACGGCAGACATCTTGCATTCCTGAGCCCATTCCACAAAGTACAATAACTTCCTTGAATTCTTCGACCCTCGACAGCGGAGCCAGGGCACATCCTGTTGTCCTCGCAGCACTTCCTGCTCATGTGGCTTAATCAGTCTTCCTCGTTGCCATGGCCACTGGAAAACACTGTGCTCATGCTTAATAGGCACGCTAGCAGGAACTGCTCGGATGATTGCAGAGCAATGAGAATATCACTTTATAATTGGCTCGTAATCCTGTGATTTCAAAACCTCCATCTACAGTGTGAGCATGGCTCATGTTAGCATGATAATACCAGTGTTGGTAAATGTTACACACAGCATTAAGAGTGGTTGTGGTTGGTTTTGTAACCTCTTAACTTTGATTTCCTTAGTTTGATTCCCTTTTATGAGCGTTACTGTTGTTAAAATCATCTTATTATAACACCTGTCTGACGAAAAAACATGAATATTCTGCATGAGCTTGTTCCTTCTTGTCACTGAAGCTTCATGATGTTAGACCAAGACAAACATTCAAACCCAAGGCTCCACATTTTCATGGATGCAATACACCAAATGGGAATATTCAAGATGTCTTCATGCATCATGTTGCATATATTTCGCCAAAATTCTGATATTGAGGTATCTCTGGAAACTCTGGGCTCAGGGATCAGTGAGTTTTCAGCTGATAAACTGTCCAGGCATTTACTGAACTTCAAGGTTCATTTATTGTCATTCTACAAAACAGGGTTGCGCATTGAAATGCAGTTATAGTCCTTTTTAGGGCTTTTGTCCACATAGCCCTTTTTTTTAAGTGTATGGGTCTTTTTTCAGTTGTTCCAAATCCCAATGTGTCAGTCAGAAACTATCACAGCAAAGACAGAAAAGCCCATTGGTGGGAGCAGATCGGCCAGACACTGAATGTTGCTGGTGCTTTTGGAGCAGATCGGCCAGACACTGAATGTTGCTGGTGCTTTTATCACGTGTCTTTGTCAAATGTCTAGTCAAACCTCGTAGCATTACGTTAGCTGCCTAGCTGAAGTTGATGTCAAGATATTGGTGCCGTAGAAACAAAACCCACACGTAGGACCTCATTTAAAAAAGCACTGGGAGCTCTTCTCTTTGAAGCGCCCTGCCACCGTTTTTTAACGAAGAAAAACTTTATGTGGACACACTCCTTTATGCTTCACAATAAAGAACAAGAACCCAAACAAAAACAGTAATGCATTCCTGCTGTGCATATTTTGAATTTGCACTGTAGGAGGAATGTTTTCTGGGTACAGTATGGCCAGTAAATCAAATTTGACCACATTTGAGCTCCAAGCATCACTGATGTAAACACAGAGTTTGCATCCTCCCGTCTCACCAGAGTCCTGCACTCTGCCTTCAGTCAATGGTGCACCCATCATATGCAACAACCCGATCTGGGATGTTATGATGAAGCCAGGTCTCTGCAAAGATGTTGACCCTACATGCTCTGATCTCCTGTTGCTGGGTTAGCCTGAACACTGCTTGAACATAATTTCATTCTTTCTTTATTCTCCCTGTCTCTGTCTTCCTTTGATGATTTTAAAATTCAGAGAGCACATTTAAAGTGAGGTGCAGACCAGTGGAGGCTGAGTAAGCCATGCAACATTTGTGTGACTTGCCAAATATGTTAAGTGAAAATATCCTCTACTATTTTGGAAATGAGTTTTATAGCTTTATTTTCAAAAGTCAGTCTAATTGTCAGTCGTCTGTAGCACATAAATATGTGTTGTGCCTGTGAATACCATATGCAATATGCTTGTGTATCTGTGGACTCTGTACATCTGCATAGTGTTTGGTTGTGAAATGAACAGTTCAAGTAGAAGTGTGCCTCATCCAAGAAAGTCTTTGCGGTTGTGCTTAGCTGTAAACAGTGGACTCAGAAGATGAAAATTAAAATAGTACCTGACAAATGTCACTAAATATTGCATGTCTGCAGTAACACTGAGACACTTTGACTTAAACAGTCTTAATTAGGGCCGATGCTCACTATTGTAACGCCTCCAAGAGCTGTATACTGTGTGTTTTAATTTTTGGATGAGAGCTTGGTTCGTTTCATAACCACATTCTTGCTGCCAGCCCGGTGCTCATTTGTCAGCTTCCAGCACGGCAGTCCTGGCCAAACTTTCATCCTGCTTTGTCAGAGAGAGAGAAGAAAAGCAAGCAGGCTCTCGAGGGTATAGACTAACCCCAGAGGGATGCATTCAATTCTGCTTCCTGCACTGCTTCATCTTTGCAAGAGTTCACAAGGCAGAGGAAATCAGACTGGCAACAGTCCTGTTTAAACAGACGTTTAGCAGGTCAAAGGATTTTTCTGATTTTCTTCGAAAATGATGTATTGAATATTGAATATTTGTGTTTCCATCATATTCAAATGATTTTTTGGGCTTGTTTTTTAACCATCACTCCACATAAACCCCATCTGCAAAGATCCATCACTTGACACCAACTCTGAAAGCAGAGGAGGGATGTTACAAGCCCTTATACCCTGATGGGATGAGGATGAGTGGCCATTTGAAACAGACAGTGATAGCAGATGGAGGTGGTGGTCCATGACATCATGCGTCAGGAAGGTGATACCGCCTCACCTCGAACCCACCCGTATGCCAGCAGTCTAAACGTCACACCTCCGTCTGCTGCCTGTAAACATGGTGGCTGACACACACTCTCTTGCATTAGTACAGGAATGTTCAGAATCGGTCTTATCAACCAGATAGCTGGGATTGGACATGCATGGAAACAGGAATGAACACTTACTTCTTACAGTTCATTTCAATTTTTTGCTCCAGTGTTTAACCCAGCTAATTGTTCAGATGTGTCACAACACTGCCTGCAATTCAGTCGAACAGATTTTGACATTTAGTGGACAAAGTTATAACGTTAAGGAGGCAATGAGGGTATTCGTGACTGTACACTTTCCCCACGATTTATCCCGTATCTTGTCATGCTGAGGAGTTTTCACGCCCTTTGGATGAGCAATATCAGATGGCACACCGGATGCGTGTGTCTCGTCGAAGGCGTAGCTATGCTCGGATATTCTTGAGATCAGGTTTTTAATCTAAAATGCCCCTACGCAACCGATCCCAAACACAACACAAACAGCATTTTAATCCAGCAACAGGAATGTATGGACATTACGTATTTTGCCTAATATGGCATTTTTAGGGTCTCTGGCACCAAATAGTTGAGTAAACTTTGTCCACTCTCAATGTGCGTCATCATTACATATCAGTATCACATTCTCCTCTCATTTCAAATGAAGTTATGGAGGTAGACAATCATTAGGGGTGATCTCTTATCTTAGATGGTGCTGAAATCTTTTTGACATTACCAGTCCTATTAACTGTGACAGTCAGGGCCGGTTTGTATAAAGCTATATGTTAGTAGTCAGAATCCTAAGAATAAAGTTATTTTGCTCTTATTAAGAGTTAAGAATAAGTACCATGCATACACATGTTTAGGTCTCATTTAGAGTTCAGCATTTAAAGGTCCAGTGTGTAAGATTTAGGAGTATTTAGTGGCATCTAGTGGTAAGGGTTGCAGATTGCAACCAGCTTAAGCTTCTCCCGGTTAGAATTCCTTCAGTGTTCGTTATTCAGGAGATTTTTACCAGGAGCCAAATAATCCACAGAGGTCTCTTCCTCTCCAAAACAAAGAGACAACATGGTGATTTGCATGAACGAGGACATGCTGCCTTTGTAGATATAAATGGCTCATTTTAAAGTAAGAATAAAGCTAATTATACACTAAAGAAAACATACTTATCACATTATATTTCAACATATCCCCCTAAATCTTACACACTGGACCTTTTTAAAGTTTTTTTGTAACCTCCTCAAAACCAAAAACACGAGCAAAAGTGTAAGGAATGGACACAGTATGTTCATCTTCAACATTAGCAGTTGTTAGCATGCCCAGCTTACTACCTTCCTGTTTACAGTAACAAGTGAGCATTACCTCACAAACCAAGGACCACATAATTAAGTATCTAGTTTGTTGCATTTCAGGGTAAAAAGCCCTGTTCATGTCTAACACATCCACTGTTAGCATTTTCCCCCTGCATGTGTGGAGGCTGATCCTGGATGCTATCATGGTTAGGCTAATGCTAGCAGCTCTATTCTGCTGTTCATTGAGCTTAGAGAAATTGAAGCCCCAGGAACTTTAGCCAACATTACCTGACATAGCCTCATGTTAATCAAACACATCTGTTAGTCCTCATCCTGGAAGCCATTTTTCCTTATCATACTTGTAATACTACACTATTGTAGCCATCAAGTGCATATTTAAAGCCACACAGGAGAGAAGAAAACACAAACATCTGGCTTTGTCTTTAGTGTGAAAGGTTACTATTTGCAATTTGTACTGGGACAAATGGTTCTACAGTAGTTACTAGTATTTATCAACTCCAGCTCCAATCAGCAGTGATAGAAACATGACACCTGGGTGGACACGAACATTATCACCCCTTTTCTGGCTCAACCGTAACTTTTGCAACTCTTTGTCATCTCAGTCTGGATTCTGTCAGTTTCCCACCAAGCAGCACACAAACATTGTTCCAAATTAGTCCACACTAAGTGAAAAATATTTAATAAAGAAATAACCACTGTGACATATTCACTGCCCTCCTTGCTGCTTTCTACTGTTTACTAACCTATTGTGTGTCCGTGACATTGATCGTGACAACCAAAAAAAGAAAAAAACCATACTCGTCTACTGTCAGTCAACATTCACCTTTTGTGTGTTATGTGCTGGTTAAAAATGTTGAAAAGAAAACCAAATTGGTTGGAAGTTGGTTAAAAGATGTGGTTGGGGACTGTCACATTCTTCATTGACACATTACATTGTATAGAGCCACATCTTAAGTTGGCTAATGTTAGCAGATTATATTATCGTTGTGAAGCTATGGGATGCCCCAAAGTAGTTGATGTTACTTCCTACAGTAAAGAGAGCGCAACATTAGGTCAGCACCATGATCTGTATTCAGTAATAAATACCATAGACTGTGTAAAATAATGGACGTAGCTACCGTAACATCATCCATTGATTTGAAGCCTCGAGTTTGGTATTTTGGCTGTCGCCATTTTGTTTTTTTGGAGCCAGAGTGACCATTTTTAAATGAGAGGGCGGAGCTGTGCAGGAACTAGGTGTGGATCTGACTCACAGACTATTGTGACGCCTCGCAAACAGCCTGTCACTCAAGCAGCCCTGCCTTTAATTGTGCATAACTTTAAGCCATAACAAAAGGTTAACTGGTGAGTTAGGGGGCATCCACATGTCGCATGGAAACGCGAGGTCGGGTGCTGGGTGCTACTTTTGTGCTTTTTTTTGTGCCAGCTTTCAAGAGAGCAGAGGCAGGTTGCCTCTGAGGTTGTTAAGCAACCTCAACAAGCACCTTACCATAGCCCGTTTCCCTTTAATCCTGAGCGCAGAGCTGATTGTCTTCCAGGTGCTGTTTGAGTGTTTTGGCCTATTGTCTGTGAGACAAATGTAAAGCTCTGGCAGCCCTGCATTGAAATGATCAACATCTCCCTCGTACTTATCACAGACTGATATTTACGGGAGAAGGGAAAAAAATCTGTCGGCTGTGATTGGTTGTTCCTCGTCATGACATGTGGTGCGCGTGGCTGTGTTCCAAAAGTTAAACTCGGTTTACCTCAAAGCGCGTCTCTACATTGAAAACAATGAATTTGAAGACGCAAAAAACGCGGCATGTGTACGGCGCCTTATATAAAACTTCATATTTATTTTTGCTGTAATGTTTGGCATCTCAACATGGGGGGTCTATGGGAATTGACTCACTTCTGGAGCTTCAAATGGCCATTAGAGGAACTGCAATTTTTGCCACTTAGGCTTTGGCTTTATTTTTCAGCCCTGGAGGTTGCTGCTTGATAAATACATAAAGTGCTTTACTGATCCCCAGAATGGGAGAAGGGGATGCATATCCGTCAGGAGCAATGTTGACAGATAGTCTTGTCATCCTCGGTCTCTAGTTCTCCCCTTTTCATTAAGACCGGAAGCTTCAGTATGCAGTATTTATTCTTGTTGATAAAAGTTAACATTGTGAATATATACTTTCATGACATACTGTGGTTAACTGTTGGCTCCTTGAGGCTTTATCGCCCTATGTCAAGAAACTAAACACTGCGGCACCTGGCTTAGCAGAACCAGCATTGCCATGTTTTATTTATTCAAGCTTGTCTGACTGAGCAACAGTAACTAAGGTGGGACTTTGGATCACTCAATTAAACATATAGTTAAATCACATGCAAACCAATGATCATCAGTCATGGGGCTGCAATGTTTGCATGCAATGCAGCCGTGACACATCACCTCTGCAGGCCCGCTATTAGCTGATTCAGTGTTTGAGCGAGGACAGACATAATCGTAGTCCTTATTTTACAACACTTAAAAGTCACTTTGCTAATAATTACTTTTATCTTCACCATACAAAGCTAGCGAAGCAAGCCAGAAGTACTTTTAACAATGTAGGACCATTCTTACAACCACTTCTTCAATTTTACACCTGATGGAAAATATTTCTGGCATTCATTGTAGTAAGAACTATTATTGACTTTACATACCCAGCAATTAGACACCAGTCAAGCAGCCGTGAAATTAGATGGGATTATGTCAAAGGAACACAAATAACTGAACACCAGACTGACATGTTGAAACATATGAGATGTGTCAATGTTTTGGTTGTTACAGTGAAATATATTTCTATATGTATGTTTTCAATGTGCTCCACTCTGAGTTGGACTAAGCGACACAATTTATTGGCTCCAACATGATCAGCAAAATCCTCGTTAAGCCTCTCTCTCCTCAGCTCTGCACGCTCATCAAACTTCACACAAATATGTTATGATCTTCTAACTGCTTTCCCCGTCAGGGCAGCATGTAAGGAATGCTGCTTAATGTCACCGGCTGTCAGTCCGACTTAACGCGAGCCGCTCTGTAACACTGCGAAGATGTTAAACTCTGTGATGTCATGGCATGTGAGTTGGGGAAAGAAAAACTGTCGGCACGCGATGTTATTAATAGAGTGATGTGCGTGTGTATGTGTACTGTGTGTGTGTGTGTGTGTGTGTGTGTGTGTGAGGACATTGCATGGAACAGATTTGTCTAATCAGAGCTCCCAAAGGTGTTTTAGGAGAGGTGCAGATGTGTGTGTAGAGATCAGTGCAGATTAAGAAGCGAACGTAAGAACTCATGAGGGATTCTTCTCTTGCTGCTGACTGGGTATTGAATTTTAATATTTTTAATGGCTTTGTTGTTTGTTTTTGTGTCTAAGAAACAGCCTGTTTGCTTTGAAATGGTTCAAAAACTAAAATCAAGTTTCTAAATCAAAGTTCAGTCTTGACTTTGAGTGCAGCAGAGCACAAATTCTCCCCACAAGGTCCATTTAGTACCTTGAGCTTTCAATCATGTCACTTTTCAGTCATGTTAATTTCTTATGGGGTTATTTTGTCAGCTGCAGTTTCCAAAGTCAAGAATAAACTTTGAATCTCTCTTAAGCCAATATGGACGAGATCTCCTCAAAGTGCTCACAAAATTGAAAATTTCCTGACATCTGAGCAAACACCATCTGTTCATGAAGATCATGTAGTATGATTAAAAGCTTCATAAAATCTACTAAATGGACCTTATGTGAGAGTTTGTCAACTAAAACGAAGTTGAATTGTCAACAGTTGTAGCATCACTTCACCAGCCTCATCCCCAGTTATGACTACAACAAACTCTACCGTTCTTTTATGAAAGTCATGGTCTTCAAGATGACATAAGGTTAGCCTTTATTATCAGGCTGTTACTGTAATTCGAGTTGTTGCAGCAACATAAGGACAGAAATACGTGCATGTATATAGAGGAAGCAAAAAATAAGAGGTATATAAAGCTAAGTAGCGAAAATGGAAAGTAAACAAGAGCAATTAGAGTCGAAATTACAAGGCAGAAGTGACGATGTAATGTGATTAGTAGATATCATGATATCTTTTACTTGAAACCATCTGCTCCATTCACTTTTGAATAAAAGAACCACAATATGCATGTGACACTCAAGATGACCTTGATACGTTAATATCCCTCCGTAGGTCATTTTTTATTGAAAACACAACAAATGTATTAACTTTGAATAAATAACTTGATATTAAACCTGCATGAATGTTTGGGCCACTTGGAAGCAGAGTGTAAAGTCTTAAAGGAGCTGTTCATGACGTTCATGATTCAGAGTCTGATTGAGGTTGTCTGAGCACTGTTCTCAACATGGAGGTGGCTGAGCCAGTGTCTGGCAGCTAACAATGCTAACAACTGCAACAGTGCTAACGGAGCTCATGGTGGACTGGAGGGGGAAGGCTACGCTTACATGACAACACCGTGCATTAGGATGGTGTTAACGCAGTATGAACCCAGTGCTCAATAGTGGCAATTAGCTAGGATTCAAACACAGGGACTCACATGCTCTAACCCACTCTGACATGCATGCATGGCCAGACCATGTACCACAACAAAGAGGAGAAGCTTGGATTACACACAGAGAGAGTCTGACTTCATTTTCTGCTCAGGACGCCATTACTCCAACTATATCTTTACCTAGCAAAGTTGTGCGATGCTTTATGAATGCTCTCAATGTTGTATACAGAACCTTTAAGCACAATACTGACATATTATCACCTTATAAAGTTGTTGTAGCTGATGTGAATGGAGCACTTGTTTAGGGAACCTATATCATTAAATAGAGTAATATGTATGTTGATTATCATACTCTGCAAACTTCAAATTAGACGCTGGAGTCAGTTTACACCTAGCTACACCTGTTATCAGTGTTTGAAATGTGCACACGTGGTCATCTGGTTAGTAAACAGTACAGACCTACATGTGAAAGTGGGGTAATGAGATGATATCTGATAACAGTGGCTCATCAGGCGATAACCTGATGAAGATGGCTGCACCACATGTTGTGAGCTTGGTTTTAATGGATTTTACATCAGCTGCATGTGCTGAAGGTCAAAGATCCAACAAGATATGCAAAAGGTCGAACTGAGGAGAAGACAGGAGGGAGACAAACAGGCATGTACGGAGCATAGGTACAGGCTCCTCATCCAGAAAATTTAAAATAAAATTACATATACAGTGGGGAGAACAAGTATTTGATACACTGCCGATATTGCAGGTTTTCCCACTTACAAAGCATGTAGAGGTCTGTAATTTTTATCATAGGTACACTTCAACTGTGAGAGATGGAATCTAAAACAAAAATCCAGAAAATCACATTGTATGATTTTTAAGTAATTAATTTGCATTTTATTGCATGACATAAGTATTTGATACATCAGAAATACAGAACTTAATATTTGGTAAAGAAACCTTTGTTTGCAATTACAGAGATCAGACATTTCCTGTTTGCACACACTGCAGCAGGGATTTTGGCCCACTCCTCCACACAGATCTTCTTCAGATCCTTCAGGTTTCGGGGCTGTCGCTGGGCAACACGGACTTTCAGCTCCCTCCAAAGATTTTCTATTTTGTTCAGGTCTGGAGACTGGTTAGGCCACTCCAGGACCTTGAGATGCTTCTTACGGAGCCACTCCTTAGTTGCCCTGGCTGTGTGTTTCGGGTTGTTGTCATGCTGGAAGACCCAGCCACGACCCATCTTCAATGTCTTATTGAGGCAAGGAGGTTGTTGGCCAAGATCTCGCGATACATGGCCCCATCCATCCTCCCCTCAATACGGTGCAGTCGTCCTGTCCCCTTTGCAGAAAAGCATCCCCAAAGAATGATGTTTCCACCTCCATGCTTCACGGTTGGGATGGTGTTCTTGGGGTTGTACTCATCCTTCTTCTTCCTCCAAACACAGCGAGTGGAGTTTACACCAAAAAGCTCTATTTTGGTCTCATCAGACCACATGACCTTCTCCCATTCCTCCTCTGGATCATCCAGATGGTCATTGGCAAACTTCAGACGGGCCTAGACATGCGCTGGCTTGAGCAGGGGGACCTTGCAGGATTTTAATCCATGACGGCGTAATGTGTTACTAATGGTTTTCTTTGAGACTGTGGTCCCAGCTCTCTTCAGGGCATTGACCAGGTCCTGCTGTGTAGTTCTGGGCTGATCCCTCACCTTCCTCATGATCATTGATGCCCCACGAGGTGAGATCTTGCATGGAGCCCCAGACCGAGGGAGATTGACCGTCATCCTGAGCTTCTTCCATTTTCTAATAATTGCGCCAACAGTTGTTGCCTTCTCACCAAGCTGCTTGCCTATTGTCCTGTAGCCCATCCCAGCTTTGTGCAGGTCTACAATTTTGTCCCTGATGTCCTTACACAGCTCTCTGGTCTTGGCCATTGTGGAGAGGTTGGAGTCTGTTTGATTGAGTGTGTGGACAGGTGTCTTTTATACAGGTAACGAGTTCAAACAGGTGCAGTTAATACAGGTAATGAGTGGAGAACAGGAGGGCTTCTTAAAGAAAAACTAACAGGTCTGTGAGAGCCGGAATTCTTACTGGTTGGTAGGTGATCAAATACTTATGTCATGCAATAAAATGCAAATTAATTATTTAAAAATCATACAATGTGATTTTCTGGATTTTTGTTTTAGATTCCGTCTCTCACAGTTGAAGTGTACCTATGATAAAAATTACAGACCTCTACATGCTTTGTAAGTGGGAAAACCTGCAATATCGGCAGTGTATCAAATACTTGTTCTCCCCACTGCATTTGTTAGTCCTGTGACCCTGCATAGAATAAGCAGTTACATTATTTGGTAGTGCATGTATATTCATGGGGTAAAAGTTAACGTAATTTTCCACTGCAGTAATTACCGCAAATGTAGAGATTATCTATTCTCTAAAACATTAATTTCAACAGTTATATTCAGATGTATTTACTGTAGTGAGTGGGGTTGAGGTTTAGAATTCGTTTATGATCCACTGAAAGTATTCATCAAATGAATTTGGGTTTAGCTTTTAGTGATTTTAAGTTTTGAACATTTAAACACAAGTTGGAAAAAAATAATATTTGGTAACTAAAAGTCAAATATTGACATCAAAAATACAAAATTTTAAGTTGTAGCAGATTCTAGCTGAATGATTTCCTGCATGTTTTGCACAGCTGCATTTGCTGATAATAAAAAAAAAAAAGAGTTTCATTACTTTCAAATCTTTATGCATCTGCACTTTACCATAATATCCTAATTCAAAATGTTAGGGACTATTACAACTAGAGCTGGGGATTGGTACTTGATACCTAAGGTAACTTAAGGTATCGGCTGAAATTACCCAAGTAGAACTGAAATGTCTCCAGTCAAACCATAACTGCTTTTGATCCATTTTGCACCGGGGATCTGATCCAGGACCCTCTTCATTCCCTGCTGAAACAGCTGTCTTTTGTAGTGTTCTCCATAGTCACTTTCCTCCTGGCAAATGGTCAGCTCAGTGTCTGCACTTTCAGCATGAACTAGTGTAGCAGCAGCAGTTAACATCCTCTGAGCCATGCAATGGTCCAAACAAATTCACACTAGTATCTTAACGGCCCGACTCGTCGTCCTTCTTCTTCTTTCGGCTGTTCCCCTTTAGGGGTCGCCACAGCAAATCATCTGCCTCCATCTAACCCTATCCTCTGCATCCTCTTCTCTCACACCAAAACTTAATGTCCTCTTTCACTACATCCATAAATCTCCTCTTTGGTCTTCCTCCTGGCCTCTCGCCTGGCAGTTCCAACCTCAGTATCCTTCAACCGATTTCAACTCGTCGTTAAATCTGTTAATAACAGTTAGGTAATGTTAGCCATTGATGCTAACAGTTAGCACTCTTACTATGTGTGCGCGGCCGGGCAGACTCCCACAACTGCCTCGGCGCAGAGCTCATTCTCCAGCAGCTACAACCCATTAGGTCTGTGTGTGGTGAAGTCGACTTCGGTGTATTTGATGGAGTTGGGAGTTCAGTGTGCGGAGATGCCACCAAAAAATTTGAAATGAAGGCTATTCCACATGCCACTCCAGTCACATTATGGGTATCCAATAGAGTACTCTACTGGTAGCAGTACCACGTTAAGATTACTGGTATTGGTACCCACCCCTAATTACAACCCACTTAATTAAAAGATGCATTTTGAAGAAACAGTAATTTGAAGGATACCAGAGCATCTAAAAGGCCTGTGTCCCTATAACTTGTGATTGTCTGCTTGTCTTGTACCTTGTACACTTAATATAATTGTTTCTATCAACACTGTCTTAAATTAGTTTATGAAACCACCCTCACTTTCTCCTCCTCTGGAGGTGCTCATGAATGTTTACTGTAAAGAAAACTGAGAAGATGACAAATGCATGTGGTATTCCAGTGAAATGTGGTGAATGAATGTGGTGTTTCTTGATTTTTATCCAAGTCTAACCTTTGTGGGAAAATTCCACGGGTTAGCATAAAGACACATTTGAACTAATACCTGTGCTGGATGCACAACAAGTCTACATTCTTGCTGTTGAATCTCATCTGAATTTGAGCACTACAGATTTAAGACTTCTTTTAGTTGGACTACTCTAGATTAAAATGTTGAGGACTGGGACTGAACTTGTACTAAAATTTTAGTTACTCAAAGTCTAGAGGGAGTGTTTTGTTGTGAAAACCTTATCGCCCATAGAGACATATTTCTCTCAACTGGAGTGCAGATGAGGAATACAGTAGCAGTCAGATCAAAGTCGGTATAACCGCAAACCTTATACATAACAGAACCTGTCTGCCAATCATAATAACCTGGTGTGCTTCCTTGTCCTAATTACAGAGTCCATGATGAGGAGGAACTGTTCCAGTTGAACCTGAATAACAAGCAAACAGCAAAACACCAGAGTGAGAGCGAGGGAGCAGGAGAGTGGTGGGAAACGCTCATTGTTTTTAAGTGTTAGAAAGAACGTAGTGTTTTTCTGAGTCATCAAACTACTGGGACTCTCATTCCTACTTTCGGTTTTTTATCTAAATTCTTCGAAGGCCCTTGATTTGAAGCCCTCCTTCCTCTGAGGCAATTTTATTGGTTGGGAACCTCTCATGAGGAGTGGTGAGAATGTGTCTCTGGCTCGTATGCCAAACTCCTCAGGGCATCCATAGTTCAGAGAGATTCTCAGCAACTTAATGGTTGACAGGCTTTGTTCAGGATTATAAGATGCTTCCGTGTAATCTCATGGAGGACTCGAAATTACGGCTGTCAGTCACACTGTGGTGTCCTTTTTACTCTACGTCTCTGTAACTTTAATATCCAGGTCACAATGCTCAATTAAAGATGGATTACGTTAACGTGGTTGCTGAGAGGCATAGTTCAGGACAAGAGGAAATCAAATTAAAGTCTCTCTCCAGACACGTTTTAAAGTATAAACAAATGCTAATATTTTAGCTACAAAGAACTCTGAAACGGGGCTGGACACCGATCTACATTTTCTCCCTCATTGAGAAAGTTGCTTGCAGAAAGTTTCGCTTTCGCACTGGCACTGCACTTGGTTGACAGGTGAAAGAGCAGTGCGCATCAAGATAGCTTGTGTTAGTGTTAGAGGAAATATTGGAGAGATTCAGACAAATATGTTGGACCCTCAGTCAGACCCAGACTTGTGTTGTGCACGAAAATCAGTGAATAGCCGATAGTTAGCATCTTTTATTATATGTTTGTTAGCTTGTAACTGGCAGTGGCTGACAGCGTAGTTGTTGCACATACAATAATATCTGCTATGATGAGGTTTTTGGCAGATAGAGAAAGGAAAATCCAGGGTCCTATTTACATCTAAAAACCACATACTCGCTCTTTGCTGTCAAAACTTTCACCATACTAATGCTAACTCTACTCTCTGTACTGACAAGTCCTCTATGCACTGGAGGTTTCAGGTTTCTCGGCAGCTGATATGTTAAAGTCTGTTCCCCTGTCAGTATGTGTTTCCGGTATTAGACAGTGATGTGCTTCCATTGCCTGACGCATGTTTAAATCTTAGTTTCAAGAAAATACACACACATCGCCCCCTTCAGGAGAGGAATATCAAAACACCTCTCTAGTGACATACAGATATGCAGATACACAGATACAAGTCAGTTTAGTCAAGGTCAGACATTTTGGTGGCCATGAAGAAAATAAAAGGACACTTTTGAGTGGAAGGGGGCTTTAAGGTTGCCACAGTTTTGTGTCATTTTAATCCCAACCCTGTTTCCTAGAAGCTATGTTTATGTAATTTGCAAATATGTTTTGAGACAATTATGATTTTTATTTATATAATAAGGAAGCCGATATTAATAAATGTTCATAGTGAACATATTTGCAAAATGCTTATTGACAATGTATTTAATTTCAAATTTGTTTTCCCTATAATCATTTTTGTTGCAACTAAAGCATGATTTGAGTGTTTATGGTTATGTTAAAGGAATTATTTGACACTTTGGTAATTACATGTGTTCATTTTCTTACCAAGAACAAGATTGGTACCACTCTCATGTTTGTGATCCAAGTACAGTGTGAAGCAGGATCCAGGGGGCTGTTAGCCTAGCTTAGCACAAAGAAAGGAAGGTAAGGTTGAACAAATACGGCTACTAACACCTCCAAAGCTCACTAATGTATATGTTGTATTTGTTTGACTAATTTGTACACAACTTGATATCTTAAGCTGACAACGTGTGGTGCGTCACATACTGTAGTTTTCTTTGTCTGAGGATCAAATAAATGAGATGCTATGTGTCAATTAGTTCAGAAAACTTAGAGGGCTTATTCATACAGTGTAGACAGAGCCAGGGTAGCTGTTTCCCCCTGCTTCCGGTCTTTATGCTAAGCTAAGCTAAGTGCATGCGTTAGATAAAGAGAAACTTTGCAGATTTTCAGCCAGCTCTGTGTCATCACAGTGTGTGCAGATGAAGAGTGATCAGCTTCCCCACCAGCAGCGAGTGCCTGCAACTCCCCGTTCTTACTGCATGCCGGTGGACTTCGATAACATGTTTTACATCATGGGGGAACATGGGGGAAACAAACCACTGTTCATCTGCACACACTGCCCACATGACGACACAAAGCTGGTTGAAAATTAGCAAAGTGTCCCTTCAGTGCAAAGACATAAGAGTGGTGTCCATCCTCTTATCTCAATGTTGGCAAAAAAAAGGTTGGTAAACACACTTCTAAAAATATCAAACTAATCCTTTTTGGCAACTCAGAGCACTTTGTTAGGGAAACGGAAATATTGGAACTTTGATTGACGATTAAAAAACAGACTTTAAGCAGGAGACAGGATGTATTTACTTTTTAAATATGTAACCGAAAACAAAATCTTTTCCTATTTTCCTGTACAGTCTCTGGTGTGGATTACCAGAGCATTTTATGGATATCTTAGAGATTTAGTTTTGGTCTAACGCACAAAATGTCTGGATTTCTTTTGAAAAATAGCAGATAACTTCTGTTGCATCAAACAGTGTATAGAGGCACAGTGGATCTATTCAAAGTGAAATAAATGCATGTAATTCACTAACTCACAAAAGAGTATTTAAACACACAGGAAAACATAATGATGCCCAGACTGGAAAAAGATGTTGCCAGTGAACATAATCCAGAGAGCAATTACATTTCCTTTAAAATATATTTTGCAAAACCATTTAGTAGCATATAATTGTAATTTCTAGGAGAGAGGGGTGTTTATTCCATTTCTCAACAATTTTGGCATTTAGACCACAAATCTCAAATTCAGCTGTAATGATACGTTAGTTGATGTTTTTGTTCCAATTTCCAGATTTACCTTCTGTGTCCCCCTTTTTCTGTTAAGTTATTTTTGTGCAGCTCGAGGAGACTTTTATGCAAGAGCCGTTATCTATATTTAAAATGATTAATCTTAAGCGTATGATGATTACAAGGCCCTTAAACGCAAGTCGTAGCAAACCGCAGGCTTGTTTATGACACGTACATCCTTCAAAGGAACAGATTCATTTTGTAATCACAGAGTGTGGTGTCTACATGCAGCTCTGCAGTTTGTCAGCAGTAGCACGCCCCATGCATACCAACTTGTATTATGTGGTAAAGAAGATATTAAATAAATGCAAAGCATGACCTCGTTCTACCACAAAAAAATGGGCCTTTATTAGAGTTACACAACATAGTGGAAGGCCCTTTCCTCAGGCCTCTTCTGCTTACTGATGATAAAAGACGATAAGAGAGTTTGTTTTTGAAGTACTGGTTAGTATTTTCATAATATTTTTACTCAGGGAGACCAACAGCCAAGACATTTGACATTAATGGGAAGTTGTCCTGGATTCCCGTACAAAAAACAGCGGGCTCGGCCAAATCAGCATGCTGTATTCGCTTCTTTCACCTTTACATTCATAATGACTTCCTGTTGAGTTTGCAGCATGCGAGGGCGTAGAGGCAAGAACAGCGAACAGCATTCCAGAAGTCTCTTTACGTTTTCCATTACATCAGTCGTCTGAAGGACATAAAGAGAAGAAAATGGCTGTCATTTAGAGAGACAAATGCATCTCGTTGTCATCATTAGCCCTGTCATTGTCTCTCAAAGAATAAGAATTCCATGATGCATGCAGGTCAGTCACAGAGACTGGCGTTTTGATGTGTCATGCACTGAACATTTTGGCTCTGTCCTCTCAGATTCCAGGCAGTGTGTTGTCTCGAAATAGCTGAATATTATCGGCATTATTCATTACTGGAACCTTTTTATGAGGCAGCTTGAACAGCCTCAGGTCCTCATTCAGCGTGGCTCTTATCTGCAGCGCTGCAGGAGCCACTCTGTGGTTCCTGTTATTGAGATCCCGCAGTGTGCAGGCAGATACTTGCACCCACTTTTGGCTGCGGCCAGAGCGCTCGCCTTTTCCACTGCCTGACAATTCAGATTGTATAAACCTCGATGGCAGAAAATAAGGATTGTTTGTTATTACAATGCCAGTCTACAGTGGCTTGAGCGTGCGTTGTTTTGACTCTGAGAACAATCAACTGTTGCAATAAAAGAGCCTCCCTCCCTCCCCCGCTCAGCTCACCTCCTCCCCTCTAACCCCTCTTCCCTCCCCTGTTTATTTACAACAAGAATTCCTCTAAAAATCTCAGCGTTCTTTTCTTTACTTTTACTGGAACGGAGGAAACACCTCCACCTTTGTAATTTTTTGGAATAAAACACAGAAGGAGTTTCCTTTCGTGTTGACAGCTGTCAACAGTACGTCTCAATAATCGGATAATGATTTAAAGGTATGTTACGTAAGATTGGAATGAGGGCATCATAAAATCAAAGTACAAGTATGTTTAATATAAATGTCCTGGAAGTCTGTCCAATGAGAACCACGCAGATGAGACTCAACACATCCATATAATTCATTAGTTGACATTCGACATTATTTACTAGGAAACTCTTCGTTACTGACGATGCCCCACCCTGTTCGTTGCTGCTGCTATGTCCGTCAAACTTTATATACTGCCACAGCACATATGCAGTTTACCGTGATAACTGTGGCAGATTTATAATGAAAATTCCTACTATTCTTTTTTAAACAATCAACCTTGACTTAAGACAGAAGTAAGCAAAAGCCAACTCCTAATTTGTAGACAGCAGCTGACAATTTTCTGATTGAAATGACAGCTGTTTTTGGCAATTTTTGCTTTAGTTAGCCAGATAACTAACATCCATTTATTCATTTATTTTTTTCAATCATCAGTGAGGGTCAGCTAAATGACATCAACATCTCTACCTCATAGACTGCATAAAAGAAGTGGACATAGTCACAGAGATACCACTCTTAGCTACCGTTTTGAGGCCTCAGGTTCAGCATTGAGGCCTTTGCCATCTTGATTTTCTTTTGGAGCCAGAAGTGACCATATTTGGATGAGAAGGTGGAGCGAGAGGTGGATCTGACTGAGAACCTGAGAATACCGCTGTGGTAACCACTTGTCAATCACAAGGAAGCCACACCCTAAAGCATGCCCAGCTTCATCCTCAATTTTATGCTAAATGGGACCATAATTTGCTAAATGAACATCATGCTGTATTGAAGAAACTAGTGTTTGAGACCATAAACTCATAGGAAAATGTTTACATCAAGTGAGTATTATGGTCATTTTCTCATAGGCTTGTATACGATTTGACCTCTTTTTGGACTTGTTTTTTTGAATCAACACCTCTTTTTCTGTAACAGCTTATCCTGTTGAGGGTCACGGGGGGAGCTGGAGCCTATCCCAGCTGACATTGGGCGAGAGGCAGGGTACACCCTGGACAGGTCACCAGACTATCACAGGGCTGACACATAGAGACAGACAACCATTCACACTCACATTCACACCTACGGACAATTTAGAGTCACCAGTTAACCTGCATGTCTTTGGACTGTGGGAGGAAGCTGGAGTACCCGCAGATAACCCACACTGACACAGGGAGAACATGCAAACTCCGCACAGAAGGGCCAACCCCTAACCTGGGTTCGAGCCAGGAACCCTCTTGCTGTGAGGCGACAGTGCCAGACAGCATTGCTAGGTGGGAAATGTAGGATTATCATACCAGAGACTCAAAATTATCGTATTTTGAGGGAAATTATCGTACATCCATCATAACCAAAGTAACGATCCTACTAATGCGCTATAGGCAAATATAGCCACTCTAGTGTTTACTTTTTTATTTTTCTTCTTCTTCTTCTTCTTCTTCTTCTTCTTCTGGTTTGAATCTCATTCTCGCTCGACTTCCTGACGGGTCCTAGCATCTCATGGGGCGGGTACAGCTGACCATTCAGCCAATCGTGCTCATTGTTCAGAGACAAATGTTACCCGTATCTCACGCTAAGCAAAGTGTGATTGGCTGGAAACATGTCACATGGGAACAAATGCCTGATTGGCTGGAAACATGTCACATGGGAACAAATGCCTTCAGGGCTCACAAAAAACCTCTGGTATACTGATTACAACCACACATTCACGAAATGGTCAAATTATCTTACATTTGGCCTTTTTTGGGATTACTGATCGTAGATCGTACAGATTAGGGCCAATTATCGTACAAATAGGATAATTATCATACACCTTGCAACACTGGTGCCAGACCACCCTGCCGCCTCTCTTAAACAGTTTTAACAAAAACTGAACATTGTGATGGTCATGACAGAGGCATTTATTGCAGGACGTTTGTATTAAGCCCAGGTCAGACCAAAGATTTGCGACGAGACAGAACTCGTTTTAAAACATTGCAGAGAAAAGTTGCAGTGGTCTGAACTGACTGGTCTTAACTCAACTGAAGCTGGCTGATGGTGTTGCCTGCAACTCGGCTTGTCAAGTTAGCAGTGTCCTGGTTTAGCATATGTCATCCATTTCTACAGCCAGTCAGCATGTAGCGAAGTCCGCTTGCCAACTCAGTTACAAACTCTCAGCAGAAGGCATGTTTCACTTGCTGTTGCATTCTTTGACAATAGTCCTCCATCCCTGCTGAGCCAGAGTCTGTCTTATTTACATCCATGCAGCTGTTGATACATATGTCGGTCTCCATTCTCACTGTGTGTCGGTGTCAGATGGTGGGTCGCTGCGCTGCTAGCTGTTACATACTCAAAAAAACTTAGTTCTCTTACATTACTTGTACCTGAAAAGCTGGACGTTAGAACAGAAGTACAGAGAGCCGTTGCTTTGGAGATGATTAAATGTCTCATCTAGTCACATTAGTATAAACTGTCAGGTTTTCAGAGCATTGCAGACGGGGCGCATTGCAAGTAGTTATACGTTTCAATTCGTGTCATGGCCAATCTGTGGTCCAACTGAGCTTTAGCCTGCATTAGTTTCAGTGAGGTGTTCCTAATGAGCTTTCATCTGAGTGTATTTCTAGAATTGAAAGCCTTCCTGATAAGCAGCAAAACATCTTCAATAATCTGAAGCAAGTCTAGTTTCTTTAACATTTCTAGATATGATATGTGGAGGTCAGATAAATGAAAAAACAGACTGAGAGGACTTGAATGGCAGTTTACAGCATTATTGCCTGGGTGCACGGAACAAAAAGATTGATACCATCACCTCACAATGTACTATACCATTAAAAAAAAAAAAACTAGCTGTTTCATTGTGGTTGGTACCGCTTTATCTTAGGAAAATCTGGAGTGAACAACAGGAAGCAGGGCTGCATGTTTATGGAACAGGTAGCTGAGATGTTTATGTAGTTTTTTGTGACACAAAAGTCGTGAATTAAATCACTCCGCAGAGAAACCATTTGAAATGGAAAAGTACTTACTGATACACGCTTTGAAAGCTTTTTCCTCTCCAAGACTTTCCATCCTTTTCTCATGAAACTTCAGTGTGTGTGTGTGTGTGTGTGTGTGTGTGTGTGTGTGTGTGGAGAGGTTGTAGGTGGACGGTGGGAGGTGGGAGGTGGAAAGGTGGGAGTCTCTCCTTTCAAAAGGGCCGAGAACAAAACAGGAAACCATCCCCTTGTTTTGGCTCGTGGTCGCTACAAGTGTTTGGAATTTCGTGGAGGTGAATTCACATGTTATGTTCATGTCTCCACTCAGGTCAGAGCATGCACACACACAAACACAAACACATCGACGATCACACACAGTGGAGGGAATTTCTGGCATGCCTCAATAAGCAGAGACATGAAGACTTAGAACCCCCCCCCCCCCGCTCTAGTGGATGTTATGAAGAGCTATCGCTGAATAGACTAAATACTCGCTGAGATGGTTTTGTGACCTTGGTTCAAATCGGGACTCATGTTCTTTTGTGGGTTAAAGTGCTGTTGATGCTTGTGTCTTTATGATTTTGGCTAACAAGTTCAAAAAGCATCATGACCTCTTTCACATACTGTAAACTGTGCGCATGTCCTGGGGCTTTATCTGACTCTTTGTTGGGAACTTACACAGAGGATGGATTCTTGGAAATTATCTTATCACCTCTAACAGACAATAAAAAAAAAAAAGATGTGATTTGCAGGAATGAGCTCTGTTGTTGTTTTAAAGGAACTCTTGCCTCTCGTTGTTATTGTCATTTCTAGTAAAAGGAGGCTTTCCTGCACCTCCTCAGGCATCATATTGTTTGGCATAGCTGGCATCCTTGTGCAGTTTGTGTGTTGATCAGGGACTTAATGCTATTGAGGTTAGCTGGCATCCTCCACTCCCTGACAACAGAGCTACCAAACAAAGTGACACCTATTCTTCTCTGCTCATGCGAAAGAACCTCCCCTGCAGATGCCTTCCTGTAGCTGTCCATGTTTTGCTCTTACCCTCCTGATAAACAATGTGTGAGGTGATGCCTCTCCTGTTATTAAAGCTTTTTAATGCTTCCTATTATTGTGGGAAACAATTTGGTTACATTGAGGTTAACGCTACAAAGAGAAAAAAGAATGCTGGCCTGTAATTGACACATTGATTTCAATTCATGTAAAAAAAATAAAATAAAAAAACATCAATCAAACCTTTTAATTCCTCTGTCACAATATTCAGAATGCAATTTAAATACTAATGGTTATTTCAAAGGTAACCCTCGGTCCACTCCCTTGCCACTCAGCTTTCACATGAGTAATGTTGTTAAGTACATTTGCTTCATCATCCATGTGACGTCTTTTATTGCGCTACAGTGTAGAAAAGGGTGCTGCAGACGGACATTGCTGCCCCGAGGCCCCTCATCAGCGGGGACCGGTGATGCAAAGCTGTGCTCCTGGCCGCAGGAGGAACTGTTGCTTTTGGGTGCAAAACCTTCCACATCCCGCCAGAACTCTGACTGCAAGTCAAAGGCGGCAGCAAAGCTGGATCAGGGTCAGTCCGTAATGGTCTTTAAATCTTTAAAGCTCTAAAACTCCTTGGAGTCAAACAGCAGTCCATGTTGTGGTACAGGTGGTGTTCATATCTGATGCATACCATACCAGAGTACACATGAGCCGTACTTGAGACCACCTTTTCCAGTGGACATGGATGGATGTGCTGGGTCGGGTCACTAATGTGAAAGCCACCTAAAAAAAACAGAAAAAGAAGCTGACACAAGTTAATTATCTCTGCCAGGTGTAAACCTGGAGGGGTCTGTCTGTCTGTCTGTCTGTCTGTCACAAACCTCACATATTACTGGACCAATCAGCATAATATCAACGGCTGTATGTTGAAGGACCTCTCTGCGGTGATTATTAATTGTTGAGTGGCCTGTTTTATTGATTATTTCAAACCATCTCATTTACTGCTGACTCACTTTACCTCACTCCGCTTAACCAGCTGGCAGGGGCCGCAAGTCCCCAACAAAATCACAAAGCAAAGAGCAAAAGGCATTTTTGGTACTCAGCTCGGCTAAAAAAAAGGATAAATAGTTGCAGACTCATTTTTGTTGACCAACAGATCAAGTGATAACTGATTAATGATGTACACTGTGCTGCTTTAATTATTACTTTGTTTTTTTTTCTTTTTTGAAATTTGTTGTTGATACTGTTTGCAGTGTGACTCAGATATGGACGCTAAAGAGCAATCTTTAAACTTAAGAGTTGGTTTCCAAAACCTGATGAAAATTAAACCAATTATGTATCACCTTTTGATAAAGGCAAATACTGATACATGAACAGGCATTGGGTATTAAAGTTGAATTAAAATGACTTTCCTTATATCTTTCATTTATTATAAATGTATAGAATAAATCAAAGTTGTTAAAAGTTTGCAGCCTTGAAAACTTCCAACAGTTTGGAAAAGTAATGTAGCAACTAAAGGCAACATTTTCTTTTTTGTTCCTGTGAACCCAACATTTCTCTCATTACACTCAGTGTTTTTTGTTTACCTGTAGACGTTGTCACTCAGGTTCAATAGCATGGACCTTTGACCCCGCAGAAGTACTTCCAGGTGGGGCCTCTCTGGTCTCGGCCCTGACACCGAGCACAGACCTCCTGCAGCTACACAGATATTTCAACCCTAAACAAACAGTGATCTGACCGCTCAGAAATGTCGCCTGATTTCTCTGAACATGCCAGCTCAGCCATGCAAAGACTGACATGCCTAAAAAAATCTAAAAACACCTCTGTGACTAACGGTGATCATCCATATTTTTACTAATGCAAAAAAAAAAAGACATATTACTTTTCTAATTTTCAGAAATCTGTAGTGATTTTTTCACTGTGGTAGCCTACATGTGTGTGACAAAATGTGTTGCCATGGTGATATCAATCAGTGTCTATCTGTACAGCTACTTCCTCAACATTTTCAAGAAGTACACAAGTGTTAAAAGCAAAATGCACTTGAAGTACAAAAGGTAAAGTAATCATTAATGTAGCTACTGATGCATTTATGTGTACAAATGTTGCAGCTGATAAGGGTGGAGCTAATATTAATTACTTTATATACTACTGAGTAACTTAATCCATAATTATAAATCATAATTTATTTGTTTTCCACCTTAAAAGTTAGAATAACGAGTACCTACATGTACCACTAGGGTTGGGTATCGGTACTCAGTACCTTTAAGGTATCAACCACTGTTTCACTGTGCCTGCATTTAATCATTTTGTGCCGAGGGTCTGATGCTGGACCATCCCGACTCCCCACCTAATCAGCAAACTTTCTTTCAAACTTTCATCTCTGCAGCCGCTCTCCTTGGCAGATGGTCAGTTCAATGTCTGCCTGGTTAGCATGTGCTAACACAGCAGCAGCGGCTAACATCCAACAACAAGCCAATAAACGGTCCCAACAAACACACACAGACACCAAAATGGCTTGACTCTCATGTTAAATCCGTTAATAACCAATAGGTAATGTCACCCATGTGATGCTAACAATTAGCCCTCTCACTGTGTACGCAGCCAGGCAGACTCTCATAATTGTCCCCGGCCCAGAGCCCACATCACTGCAACAGCAGCTACAACCCTACAGTCTGTGGTGTGGCTAAGCGCAGTGTGTTTGACGGAGTTGGCAGTTCAGCATGAGGAGATGCCACCAAAGCATTTGCCACCTTATTCACATTATGACTACCTAACTGGTATCGCTGTCATTTTAAGGGTACTGGTTTTGTAATTTTTTAAATGATACTCAGCCCTAGCTCCAGTGAGTTTGTATTTCCAGCACTCCTCCTGTGATGAATTGCATGAATATCTGAACATTTAAATATCCAAGATCTGTGACCATGTATCCAGGAAATGGATATTTGGTATGACGTTTGTGCATTGCTGAGTCTGTGTAAAAGGGGCTATATATAATATCCTTTTTGGATCTCTCTTGGCCAGATTAGCATAGCAGGCTTTTGAAAGGACTCCCAAAAGTAGAGAAATGAATATTCTCCCACCAAAGGTTTGCAGTCTCTCTCCTGAATGCTTTGACAAGGAGTTCATTTCACAGATTACATGAGGACAGCCATGTAGATGTAGAAATATTTGAGCACAGTGAACTACCACTAATGATTATAGTCATTACCACAGGATTATTCCATCCACATTCGACCTGTCAATACAAGATTACCCTGTGCAAGTTTGTGGGGGGGCAAAGTGCAGACATGGGGTTTCCTTAATAAGGCCCGCACTCACCAAACTGACATCAAAGAACTAGTGGCGATGAAGGCTGACTGTGTTGCCTCATGTTGCCTGTGCCAAAAAGATGCACCTGAACACACTGCAAAGACTAGCATAGTTACCACTATAATGGTAGCAGTCTGTATTCGACATTGAAAAATGGAGGACTGACAGGACAGATTCAAGATGGGCCTTGGCCAGTTAGCCGCTTTGCTCACTTCTGTTACTCTTCTCTTGCACTGAGTTGAACTGCCAATGAAAGTGATTTCATTCACCAATTCAACATGCTGAATCCGCCGAAAAACAGCTATTAAGTTGACTAGCGCCAGCGGTTTGGGACACACTGCAAAAACTAGGGCGACAGATGCTAACCGACATTGACTAATGGCTGACCGTTGGCTTGGTGTGTCAATGCCCATATTGATTGAGGAAACATTGCATGTAACTGCACCATCCAGGGTTTGATTTCCAGATGTGGAAGGTTTGTTGCATGGCATGCTCTTTCATTTTTCTTTCATTTTTTCTTCACTGTCACATAGGGACAAACATTCATACAAGAAAGACGGACAGTCGCATCTCTGGTTTAGATAGTTTTGGTCACCAAACCTGTATGTCTTTGGCCTGTTGGAGGAAACTCTGCAGACTCCACACTGAAAAGCTGTAGTCAGCCTGCTCGGGTTCAAATTCAGGACATTTTTGCTGTGATGTAACGTTATAGTGCCTGGCAGCACATTTGTCCCCTGCTTTACAAAGGAGCTCATCAAAGTGAGTTGTGCATGATGATTCGGTTGATGTAATCTCTTTCCATCACAAACTGCGCTGCTTGTGGCTGCAACATGTTGACAGTGTATCAGCCTACCTCTTCACATGCAACACTCACCCGGGGCTCCAAACATCATCAGCTAACGATCAGCTGTCAGGCCATCGTTCAGCCAAATCTGCTCCATGTGTCAGAGGAATGTGTGCAGGACAAAGGCTGTGGCTTGTTGCATTAGTGAAGCTGGAAAGAAATTATCATTCCTCCCTGCAGTACCTCAGGAATGCTGGTGTGTGAACTGAGGGGTCACCGTGAAGCAAAGAGAACATGAATGTGAGGAATTTCTTTTTCCAAAATCCTTAGCAGGTGCCTGAAGACATACTTACTGTACATGTAATCTTCCCTAAGGGGACTGTGGCGCCCCTAATATCACGCAAGTCTCTGTGCGACTTCTTGGTCACATCATTCTTGGTCTGCTATACCTGCGTGCTAAGCCACAGTTAGCGATCAGGATGACTTGTACAACTCTGTCTTATGTTCAACTCTGCAGTTGCCACCTGGGAAGTAGATGCCTAAATTATGGAAAACATCTCGGTCATCAGGCCCACCTGCTATGTGGAAAATGTTCCAGACGAGCTTTTGGAACTCAAGCTGAAGCATGAAATGTCCACAATGAAATGAAGTAACACTTTAAAAGAGTTACACAAGCGAATCCATCTACGTTTTTCAGCTGATTTCACTCAACCTGAATGCAGCCGTTCACGGAAAGTTTGCAGAACTTGCAGGGAGGTCTCTCGGCTGCAACAGACCACTGAACAAACAAACTCGGATGCATTAAGATGATGCTGAGAGAGGCGGCAGTGCTGAGGAAGGGGATGCTGTTCACATTGTGGTGGTGAATGAAAGACGCCAGGTGCCACCTGCAGTGGACAGACCCCACAAGTTTCCCACTCGTTTCTGTCCTCACATTCAGCCTGTTTATGTCACAGAGTTCCAGTCAGTTGGCCAGGCATTACCGCCACAGTTCCTGTTGTTTAATGGCATCTCTCTCTCCTCTTCCTCTTCCTCCTGTTTCTCTTCCTCTTGTTCTGCCAGCTTTTCTTTTGGCTCAGTAATGGGAGGTAGATTTAGTGAAGGTAGGTTGTCCTCTTGCTTTTAATAAAATGCGTCTAGACTTCTGACCAAGACTGAATGTCGACCATTAAAATTACACATACACATTGCATGTCACAGTTGGAGATGAGTCCAGTAAAAATCCTACTCACAATTTGTGTCAAATACAATATCAGATCACATCCAGGACCACTCTTTTTACAACCAAGGATTTCACTCCATTTTCTGACAGTTGTCAACTTTCTGGACAAAAACAGATGGAATTGGACAGTCAAGGGGCCTGAAGTCAAGTCTCAAGTCCTCATTTTGTGCACATCCAGCACATTTGAAAATATCAGGGCTGGTGTAAGCCTGTAGCGGATCATGCATTTAGTTGTGTGTGTGTGTGTGTGTGTGTGTGTGTGTGTGTGTGTGTGTGTGTGTGTGTGTGTGTGTGTGTGTGTGTGTGTGTGNTGTGTGTGTGTGTGTGTGTGTGTGTGTGTGTGTGTGTGTATACACATCTATCCGCAGCAAATTTGCAAACTACTGGACCGATCAGCCAAATAATGTGTGTGCACATTTAAGATTGTATCTTTGAGGATTTCTCATGGTTGTGGTGGTTCACAATGTTCGAAAAATCTCTTTGACTTTTTAATACTGTCATTGACAGCTGACTCCTCACTCCTAACTGGCTAGCAGGGGCTGCAAGTCATCAACAAAATCATGAAGCAAAAGCAAAAAACCAAAGGCATTTCCAGCAATCAGCTCAGCTAAAAACTACAAGCCTTACTATTTGATGCAGGCCACATTTGATCTTTGTCAAAACTCAAAAACTGACATCCATAGAAAAGTTTGGTTTCATTTTGTGCAGGAGCATCTGCAGATTGATTCCATAACTGATATGTTCAGTTCCAGTAACGTGAGGCATGATGCAAGATAAAAAATGAAAACATTTACCGCCATTATGACTGTAGAGGATAATTTACCCATTACATTAGGCTCTGCTTCATGTTGAGTGTTATTTTTTCATGCTTTTTGTTGCAGTTGCTCAAAAAAACTCACATTATAACCCTGTCATTAAATGTGCTTTATGAATCTGCCTCTTATTAGATAATTTAAGTCATGTACAAGGCCAGGTAAAAGTTGAGAGAAGCTTCGTGGCAGTATCAGTCATCCCTACTTCCTCTGGGCATCGCTGGTGCCTGTACTGTCTTTCACCCAAAACCTCCCCCACACGCCCCTCGACGCATTTACCCCTCATCTCCCTGAACCCACTGCAGGATTACCCCAGTAAGAAGTTGTCTGTCGACGCCTGCAGCCTGTGGTGGCGAGGTAATGGAGCAGTTAAGAGTGTTTTGGGTCGTGTATCTGTCGAGCTGCTGCAGGCTCGCTGCTCTGGGATTAGCATGACAGAGGAGAGAAGGGGCTGTTTCCTCATATTTGAGTTGACTGGGTGACCTCATTGTCTGCAAAAGACACACTGCATACCATTAGTCTTTCTAATCACCTCAGCAACACAAGAAAATATTTCATGTTAAGGCCAGAGAGCAAGAAACTGTAAAGTTTATTACATTAGTTTGTGTAGCCATTGTTTCCGCAGCGTCTTTGATGACTTTAATCAGCCCACAAGGGGCCTGAACTCTGTGACCTCTGGGTCCAGCTTTGATCCATGGCGTTGTTTCCCGGGATCTCTGAGGGATGGGTTAGGAATTAGCAGAGAGTCAGGCTCCCTCTACAAACAGGCGGTGTCACCAGTACTTTGCCAAAATATTTCACGCTTAGCCAGGCTTTCCCCGCAGCTCATTACCTAAGTGAGGAGGAGAAGGGGAGGAGGAGGAGGGGAGTGCTGCCGGTGACACCAGCATCAGGCTAAGATGAAGAATGTGGATAACGCTGTTTTTAAGGATCTGCCTGCATAGGAATTTAAAATAACAAATGTCCAAATGGAGTCGCCAGGAGTTATAAAGTCTTTCAGCAGGTGTTAACAGGGATTTGCTGATTTTTTCTTGTCGTCCAACAATAACAACTTGCAGACATATTGACGCTGTCAGGGAAAAATATTGTATCTCCAAACATAAATATTTTATAGACCTGCATGTACTGCTGTTTATAATTGTTGTAACAGAGAATTATTAGGAAACATGGACATGGATCCTATTTGTTTTAACTTGCTTTAAACTACTTGCTTTTAATTGTATGACACAATCGTGTCATCGGCAGATGCACAAATCTCAGTTTTTCTGAGTAGTTTCATCCATGCTGAGACATATCCACATAAGGCATAACAGAACAGAAAAGTGTTTTGTAGCAGTTGCAGTACAAAGTAGGAAAAAGTGCAAAAATATCAATAAACAGATCAAAATCCAAAACATACATAATGCCAAAAATATAACAAAGGTTAAGAGAAAGGGTCACAAGGTGCTCATATCTCAAGTTGCTGCATACAGCATGTATAAACAGATCATGGTTCTGTCTGACAGAGGCTGAGATGCAAGGAAAACAAATATGCATATTAAGATAAAAAAAAAATGTCAGTAAGCATCAAGTAATGTGTGCTTTTTAATCTGATGGAAGGATTTTTCAGTTAAAGGTGAAACAACAAAGATATGATGGGTTAAAGTATAATTTGCACTGCCCGCCTTAGTGACTCCAACAGAACTGACACCAAAGTCTGGCTCCTGGACTGCTGTCACTGTCGTCATGACCGTCCCTTCGTTTATACTTTTCTTGTTTTTCAGTTAAGGTTATTTCTCATATAGAGAATGGGGGTGTGGCTGATAGTCAGATGTACGGTAACCCTGTTAAAGCCTTGTCTCAATTGGGTCCATGTCATTGGTTCGACAGCCCATTGGTTCGACATCCCATTAGTCCGACTGTCCGCGGTGCTGAACGGCTCGCGGCGGGCGTATGGTGCGCCACGACCAGCTTGAGGCGGAGCAGGCTCACGGCTTATGTGTTTGTCACTTTCTTTTTCATTTTAACCCACACCATGATCTTTTCCTGACCCTAACCATGTGGTTTTTGTGCCTAAACCTAACCAGACCTTAACCACAGGGCATCATGATGATTTCGGAACGGACTTCGGAACAATGAGTTTAATATGGTCGGAACAATGGGATGTCGAATCAATGGGCTGTCGAACCAATGGGCAGTTCCCGTCTCAATTAAACCCCTAGTCCCTTTTGCTAGCCCAGTATGGGTACACAGTTTGACAAATAAAGGCCTGTCTCAGTTAGAGGCCTGGTCTGGTTACCAAGCAGTTCATTTTTATAGAAGTTCTTTGATGTATAAAACTGGGTTGTTGGCAACCCACTTGAGCTAACAATTGTTAGTTGCTTAGCTTAGCATAGCTTAGTTTAGCTTAGCAGCTTGCATACAAATATCAGTGTTTGAACTGTTGTCAATATGGACATGCTGCAAAATGTAGTCATGCTGGCATGGTTAGATTCTCCACAATTCAATTGTTCAGTTCATTTTACTGAAACCATGTGCACCAACGAATAATTCAGATTTACCAACCTGGTTATCAAGAGAGACGGAAAAAAAAGATAGTGACTCTAAATTATGTGCCCATTCGTCAGTTACCTGGTAAGTTATTCATATTCCTTCAGTCTGTGAGGGTCCACTGAAAAGAATCAAAAGGGTTTTCCAAAAAAATTAATCCAAGATGTGAGTATTATTTTAACAGGATAAAGTGGTGTTGTGCCGGTATGCTCGGTGACGTAATTCGGGGTGCTGTAAAACAGGTGTCCTAACTCTCTCCCTCTGATGTGTTGTCTGTCAGAGCTAGATCAAATGAATGATTCATAATTAATGAAGATTTTTTAAATTTTAACTCAAAGACCTCTAGGCAAACTTCTTTCAATAACAGCCAGCAAAACAACATTCATCTGCACACACTGCGATGACACAGCTGGTTAAAAATCTGCAAAGTTTTCCTTTACACAGCCTACTGTAGTCTATAGATTTTAATATACCCATAACATAAACAAGGTGAAAAAGTTGAAATTATACAGTGCTGTGCTGGGGCCAAAAACTAAAGGAACAAGACACACAGTCCATAATTGAAGGTTAACATCTTGTTCTGCCTGTCACTCCCAGAATACGTCTTAGGTGTCCTGCACGTGTAGCCGGTAAAAAGATACATTTCATGGCCCTGTGAACAGACCACATCCCTCACGTCTTCAGTGTAGCCAAAATACAAGTTAGGTTGACTAACTAGCTCACCTTGATGTTCTGTTTTGCCACTCAGATGCAAAGATGGCATGGCAATGCACCTGCGCAAGCTCGGAAGACGACTTATGACCTGCAGCATCTGCTATACTGTAGTCATATGCAATCTTCCTGTTTAAGCTACAACTTTCTTTATTTGACAAAAAAAGATGGCAAGACTCCATGAAATTACTATCACGTCTATAAACTACAGTATGTTTTTTTTTTTACACTTCAATTTTTGTACAGGTTAAACAAACTACATTAACATGTTAATTGATAAGCTCTAGAGATACTGGTAGACAGATTTAGTTTCCTTTGGACATAGGCGGGCTAGCTGTTTCCTCCTGTTTCCTGTCCTTGTGATGAGCTAAGCTAATCAGCTGCTGGCTGTAACTTTATGTTGAGCAAACAGAAATTAAAGTGGTATCGATCTTCTTATCTAACTCTCAGCAAGAACACAAACACATTTCCCAAAATGTTTAATTATTCTTTTAAGCAGAGCATTTGAAGAATGTTTGTGGAGTTCAATACAAACACTACCTGGTATCTAAAAAACAAAACATGTCAACAGTGATGTTAGCAACAGATCTGTTCTCACCATCCACAGGTGACCTGGATTGAACAAACACTGCATCAGCTTCTATTCACCGAATCAAATGAACCAGAAGAAGCTAAGCTCAGTGAATCAAATATGTGCAAAGTGTCGGATTAGTTGTGATTTTACAGTACATGTTCAGGTACTCTTGCATCACACTGCAGATCGCTGCGATGAGTGTGGCATGACGGAATGACTGTGGCTCGTGTTTTTTTTAAACGTGTTTTTCGTAGGCGTGTTTGGATAAAGACAGAATTCAGGATAACAGCTTCATCTGATACTATCTGTACCTTCTCATCTCTCTCTCGCCTTTGTTTGCCTCTTCCTAGGTTTACAATAAACACTGAGGTATTTTAGTATCTCAGGATCAGGTGAGACCTCACTCTGGTCTATCGTAAGCAAGTGATAACATGAACATGGGGAAATGTGTTGAAATACCAACAGGACACTGGTGAGATCTCACCACAGCAGGGAGAAAGTAGTCCAGGCAATTAGAAAATAAAGCATGTCAGGGTGTTAAAATCACATCGCATGCTGGCTGTTAATTCACTCATTATTAGCAATATGTATGTGTTATGCCATATTAAGAGGAAATGTTGTAGTTCTGCTTTGAGCCTACTAGACTCTACTTTACCCCATGCCGGCACTTTGCACTCTAACCTTCCTGGACAAGTTTTTTCTTCTTCTCTTCATTCATCTCTTTCTTTCAGCCTTTTGTCCCTGACTCTCTCTTCCTCTGGCCTTTCAGGAGAGCATTCTCGTTTCAGGTTCAGTGACCAACAAGCATTTAACACAATAGTTCGGAGTCTGAGAAATCAGGTTCAACTTTGGTTCCTGTGCGGAGAAATCCAGTTCTTTCCAGTTTGTTAATGACAGTGAGTTGTTGTCTTACCAGGGCTTTAGAAAGTCTGTGGTGACAATCAAGTTATTAAAGGATCAGTCTGGAGTTATCCTGCATTGGTCTCATGTCAACAAATCCCATGAAAAGACAAAACCTACAGTAACAAAACATTATCTAATGCAATGTGTACAATAAAAATGGGAACTTGATTATAGTGCTATAATAAAAATGTTATCAAATATAGAATAAAGGGTTAAATTTAAAAAAGATTTATTCTATTTTAGTCTCATTATTATTGCTGCAAGCATCTCCTTCTGAAATGTACTATGTTAGTATGTTAAAACTGACAGTTTTGGATCCCTTGTGGATGGATAATGGATTAAAGGACACATAAATAATGTGGTCAGTGGTCAATGGTTAGTTGATAAACCTGCGTAGAATCACATTAGACTCTGCGGGTCCTCTCGGGTCTGTAGAACATTTTAGAGTCTTTCAGCTTTTTGTTTTGGTTTTATGGCTGCAACTGTTTTTCATTCTCCCTCATTGCTCTCATCAACATTTTTTCATTGTTTGTTTTCAGTGAAGCTCTAAACTAGAATTTCTGCCTTGCAATTGTATGCCTCTGTGTCCCAGTCAAGTTGCTTTTACAGTTTACATCCACTTCATTTACTTCACACACATCTTCCCCTGGCAGCACAGTAGATCTATACAATCAGCAGATTTGCAATGTGGGCACCCGAGATTAGTGTCATCAATTCAGCGTCCGACCAAATGTCTCCCCGTCTGTTCCTGAGTTATGATGTTGAATAATGGCCAGAACATTTACAGAGCATTATAATGTCACAGTGAAGTTGACCTCTTGAATATAAAATTTCACCACTTCATCATTATATTGTATCAGATGTTTGTGTGAAATTTTGTTACAATAAGTGTGTAAATTCTTGAATTATGGCCAAAAACATATTTTGTGTGGTCACAGTGACCTTTGACCACCAAAATCTCATCACTTCATTGTTGAGTCCAAGTGAACGTTTGTGCCAAATTTGACAATGTCCCCTCAAGGCGTTCTTGAGATATCACATTCACGAGAATGACAAGGATGCAAGGTCACTTTGACCTTCGACCACCAAAATCTCATCAGTTATTAGTGGATGTTTGCCAAATTTGAAGAAATTCCCTCAAGGCCTTCTTGAGATATTGTCTTCACAAGAATGGGACATACGGACAGACAACCTGAAAATACAACGCCTCCGGCCATGGCTGTCACCGAGGCATAAAAACTACTGTACACTATCTGCTCAGCACCAGCAGACAGACATTGTTAGAGACTAGCTGGTGAACATTGTGGAGCACTTAACAGCTAGAGAGGCAGATATTTCCCTCGGAGTTGGTGGAGACCAAAACAGAGCTAAAAGAGAGTGAATGTTGCACTTACTTTCATCAGGTGGACACCGAGCAGCAATCTGCGAGGGTGAAAAATGAAGTCAGCGCACAAGTGGCAAAAACTGCAGTACATCAAATGGCCACTTGAGGCTGGCTCCAAAACAGAGTCAAACCCTCATAGTCAAACCCGTATGTTAAATTTTCCAACTTTTCCAACAGCAGAAATAAATATGTGCACAGCTTGGTATAAAAAAAAAAACAGTTTTGGTCTCTATAGCTAATCTTCCAGTTGTGACAACTGTAAAAGGGGTGAATTTTATATAACTCACCCATTTACATTTTATTAAGACTTATGTCATCCCAGCTAGCTAGTCGCTAAAGTTGGCCTCTTGGCCGTGTTTGTGGTGTTGGTACCTTTTGGATTGTTTTTTAATGCTGATGTTGGACAAATGGTGTGGCTAACTTTGTGGTTAATTGTACAAACAGACCTTCCAAGAAGTTTGACCTCCATTTACTTCAGAGAGTTAGCTCATTATCCAGCTACTTAGACAGCTTATGATTTGATGATGAGCAATTATTTTAGACCACACAAATGTTTGATATGCATCCCTACTTTGCTAGGGTCGTGGTTAGATGGTAACCTTACATTTGTCAAAGTCATGTGAGCTGCTTCAAAATATTCTTGTCTCACTGTTTCATGGTGTGATAATGCTGTGGTTGAGGTCTGGTTAGGTTATAGCAGAAAAACCACATGGTTAGGGAAAAATAATGGTTTGTGTTCAAAATCATTATTTGAAATACGGAGCATGAAAACTCACAGGGAGTATTCACAAATCTAGGGTTACAATCAAGACATGATCCATGGCTAGCTACGTAGCTACATACAGAAAAAAATGACATAAAAGTTACTACAAATGTGGATGAGATCAATTTGTCTGTACAGGTTGTAACAAAATTGACAACTATTTCATGCATATTCTTTGTTGGGAAAAAAACCTTACCGGCTTAACAACAACAGTGTAAAAAGTAGTGTCACTGGGTACCAGTTGTCTCAGGCCAAAAATTTAGAATAATTCCCTCTTGCAACAAGAAATCCTGTAACATACAAAAAGATGTCAAGCTAAATGAATTAATTGAAACAAAATAGTTTTCTCTGGTTATCATTTTTCACACAGTTCCTCTCTGTGAAGCAGCCAACAGGCAGACAAAACTCAAATTTTTCATGATCATTCAACCAATAGAAACCATAAATAGAGGTCATTTTAGTGAAAAGTACATCCCTTATGTCTTCATATACAGGACAGAAAAACAAGAAATTAAACTCATTCTCAACTTCGCAACTTGTGCTCCTGAGCACAACTGTTTGGTGACATTAAGAGTTATTAAGCTCTTCCACTTAACCACCAGTCCTCCTTATTGACCCAAACTGTCACACCATCAGTCGCATTTTTCTTCCCGCCCCTTCAAAAACAACACAAGTCACTCAGGTGAGGTGAGATGCTGGCGAGCAGCAGCAAATCTCCCAGCAGTCACTTTTGAAAAGTGGCTTTTCTGGATTCTAGCGGTGAAATTGCTCCTATCTACAAAGGGACGTTAGAATTATTTATTTTTTTCTCCATGGTCCCTAAATGCCTTGTAAAGCATAATAAACAAGCTGCCAAGATAAATCATGCCATGTTTTTCACTCTCAGTTCTAAAGGCAGACATTTCATCATGCTGCTGTCATCCTCGCAGTGAGGTTCCTGAGGCAGATAAAGGGTCAGGAGACTAAGAGGGTGCAGAAAGCAATCTGTCCTCCAGCTTTATTCACTGCACACAAACACACACCCAGTTTGCATCCTCCTGTCTGTGGCTTTTGGCAAGTGAGCTTGAAAGGGAAATTTACATTGATTTGTCCGGATGTCTGCATCGCACCGGCCAGAACGTTGATATGAGGTGTTTTCACTGAGGAGATAAAAGAGCCGGAGCAGCGGCCACACGGCAGAACACAACACTAAAGGGCACCATTGGGCAGGATACACTCAGTTAAACAAATATGACCTGTGCATTGATAAAGGTGTCACTAAGCTATTATCACTTCCGCTCACTCTTATAGACGGCACAAGATTTTCCCTTTTTACAATCTTGGAATGCCAAACAATCGTAAAGGACCAAACTGCTGTTTATGTACGGCATGTTCCATGTCAGTGGCTCTCAAACTTTTTACACCGTATATCATCTCAGAAATTCGGCTGTCCAAGTGCCACCACAATGATGGAACTTAAAATCTAGTTGTGTTGGCCTACCCTGTTCAAATATGAAAAATATGTACGAAATGTTCTTCTCCTGACACACATTTCTCTTCCTAATCCTGTTTGATTTCACTCTGCACTCTGCTGACTGTCTTGCCATCACATTTAGCATGTAACTAACCATGGACATATGGACGTGCTACTGAATGTTCATGAACGTGACCACATAGCAGGTTGATATTGAAACAAAAATATAACAGGGAAGGCAAAACATAATTTAAATCACAGTTCAGGAATCTCGTAGTTCCTTCTCATCCACTCGAGTCTTTTCCTCGACTTTGTAACTCAACTCAAAAATTTGCTTTGCACTCATTTTGAGCACACCTCTGGGCTGTTCACTAATATGTAAGGAATGCTGGAGCTGCTGAGCTGAGTTACAATTCAACCTTTAATTGGTGCCTAAAAAGAAAAGCACCGTTTAATCTTGTGTCATGAAACATAATACAAACAGGTAGTTTCCACCAGGTGCAGACAGTAGTCATCAGTGGTTACATGCTTCAAATACATGGCTCAACATTATGTACCTGCCCTTGAAGTTATTGTCTCAGTGCCCCCAAAAGATGAGTCATATCTGAATGAATCCACATGAAGAGATGCTCTTAAGTGTACAGATGTTTGTGTGACTGAATGCTTAGACAAGAAACTATAGGTGTCTGCAATGGATGTAATTGTGCGGTTGCTTTGCCTTCTTTCCATCTGAATAACGATCATTAGATCTTTTATTTGTATCTGCTCATGCCATAGCACCATGTTGTGATCAGTCTTAACTGGCATTTTGTAATAACTAAATCACCTTGCTTTGATTGTGGAACACTTTAAAACTGCCTCCACCCGCAGGTCAGTTTTACACTTGGTTTCTCACTACCTCTTTGCTGGTGGTCTGTTGCTGCTGGTGATGACCTGTGTGGTCTGAGAAATGGATGTCAGGGTCAGGGGATACCATAAAATCTTTTTATAGATTTACACAGCCCAGCTATGTCCAGCAAAGACAGAAAAATGGATTGATAAAGGCTCTTTACATATGTGCTGGCTTGGTATGACTCGGCACATCAGCCCAGCGCAGCAGGGGTTTGCATCTCCACACAACAGGGTTACTTGCTTGAAGGTGTGTCTTTAACCAATCACATGCTTGTAAACCAACAGCACGTTAATCTGTCCGCCCAGCTGGTGTTATTGTGGTCACAACCTTTTTTGTTTTGTTGTGAGTTTTAAAATTTTCACATTTGCACATCTCCTGTCTGCACACTCCTCTTGCTCCCTTTGCTTTTTTTGAGACGCAGATGAAAAAGACGAAGTATCTGCTTTGTCTGGCGATAGCAGCAGCGGAGGCTATTTAGACATGTTGCTGAATCATCACTGAATGTTGACACTGAATAATGATGCCAAAGCCCATCTGACGTCACCACAACTTGCTTAGTGCTTGCAAGTGGTTGGGTGCATTTTGGACTGACTTAAACTCTGTGTATTTAAACTAGTGATGGAAACAAAAACAAGCGCGGCATGGTTTGACTCAGCGTGGCAAATAGAGCCTATGGGAGAGACTTAATGTGTCTCACCGTAGGAAAACAATGCTGAGTCACTGCCTTAGAACAAAGCAACAAAGTTAAATATGCAATTGATAGATAGATGTCAGTGGTATGACATCAGCGTCCTCATTTAATGATTTGCAGAGCCATCCAGGGTCGATGACATATAGCACGTAATTTACAACCAGTTAAACAAGTGTGGTAAGTTCTTTTTATTACAAGTCTGTGGGCATTGTGCTTCAATTACCTTCCTGTTGGGTGAGGCAAAAAGGTCCTCCTCTGAGATTAATTACTTTTTAATGTGTCTAATATGTACATGTATACAAGAGTCAGCACTATAGCAACGCAGCAAACTTTGACACAGTTTCAACCGTTTCTCTGTGTCTCACTGAATATCAGTGTTGATCACTGGCAGAGCTACAGCTTATCTGTTGGTGTCACTCACCAAGCTACAGTGGCTGAAAGGAAGACAATGAGCAGTGCCGAGTCTGTGCTGTTATCACTGAATAAACTCCGTCTGACACAGAGCCAAAAAACCTGCTCAGTGTTCAGCCACACAAACCGGACAAAATGAAATTTGGATTATTTTGGGGACGCTTGTTTCTAGTTACTTCTCTTTTTTAAAACTAGATAATCTATTCATTTTTATTTAAATGTTGGTTGTTTAAAGGTGCAGTGTGCGGGATTTAGTGGCATCTAGTGGTGAAAAAAGAGCCTTGTCTCACTTCGAATTCGTCGAAATCCAGTGCTTGGGTAATGACTTTTGGCGTCAGACACCGACGAAAAAAGACATCCTTTAACCTCGGCATAGTAGGTTGACATTGTAGTCTAACAATGGAAGAAAGGGGGATGCAGTGAGACAAGAGTGAAAGTTGAGGCGGCAAATGTCCGAGTGGTGTGGACGGGTGGGGTGGTGGATGGGTTCAACAAACACTGACTGTCATCTGAGTGCGCCGTGTTCGTGTCCAGTAAGATTATAAAGCCAAACCCTGTTCTTTTTTCCTAAACCTAACCACGTGTTTTTGTTGCCTAAATCTAACCACGATGATCAATTTGCGATGTTGTACCGACGTAGTGTTTTTATTTTGGAAGAGACTGTATGTAAACGTTGCCTAGTGTAGTGGTTAGAGCACTGACATGTGGAAGGTCAAGGGTTCGAATCCTGCTGGGATCCTGCCAACACACCCAGGGTACCTTGCATGTATGTGGACGTGGAAAGTCCATGACCATCACGTCAATATGTGACGAGGACGGAGTGAGAATGTGTTGGAAAAAAACACAACAATTCTTAGTTTCAGGTGATCGTACAGGACAATTCAAAATTATTTTTGTGACCTCTGACCTTTGTTTTTAGTGCCACAATCAGATCAGAATTTCTCCTTTTTTAAAAACACACTTTTGTCCATGATGTGGCATCTTCAATCTTCAAATTAAATTTGCCGTGGACATTCATTCATTCATTAAAGCTGTAGTTGGTAACTTTTATAAAAAACAACTTAAATCATATTTGTTGAAACTGTCACTACATCCAGTCAGCAGTACATGAGACAGATAATCTGTGAACACAGCATGTTCCTTCTGCCTCCTCATAGTGCTTCTAACGGCCTTATCGCACAAGAGCAAAAACAAGTTTATGAACCAGCTGGCATGTTGGAAACAGTCGACCAGTACCAAGCAACGCTCACCAGCTGACGCAAACACTAAAATATGTTTGTGAAAACATTTGACAAGCAAGACATGGCAAGAAATAGGCAATGCAGTAACAGAATCTTTATTTATATTTGATCAGCGCTGCCTAGTTCTCAAGCAGTGTCTGAAATGATTGACAGCTGTGTGAGAGACTCCTTGGTTCTGATTGGTTGTTTTCTAACAGACGTGCTAGATTCTAGCTGATGATATTAGAAGCACGAGTGGGAGGCGAAACCTGATTTTGTAACAGACTACATGTCTCATGTAACACTTTGTGTATATAGTGACAGTTACAGCAAAAATGACAAAGTTATTTTTGTCATTTTTTTATTCAAATTTTCACTTGTGCACTGAAGTGATAGAAGTCAAATGAACAGATTTCACTGAGGCTCCCCTGAGGAAAGTCTCTTATCCATTATTTTTACTTTAAATTCTCCGACATTTCCTGTAACGTTTACCTTGAGTTCAAACAATCATCTCAGAATCTACCAGTTAGATTACCATGCCATTTCATGGGCATCTGCATAAACCAAAAAAGTGACAATAAGACCTTCTTATAGCTGCAAAAAAAATAGATGAATTACAGATGATGGTGAGGCAGCACAAGGAACCAAAACACAAATATTAAGTCTTTGGGAAAACATGTTTTAATTGGCAGCGGCGTTCCAAAGTTGCAGTTCGACATGCGTTCCACACATTTCGTATCATTTCTTGTTTGTATAAAATAGTAAAGTGCATTGATTTCTTGTATTTTGCAACTTAAAGGTAAAGTGTGTGAGATTTCGGGGGATTTGATGGCATCTAGCAGTGATTTGCTGCCTGTCTGTCTGGCCAGAATTCCTTTAGTGTTCATAAAACCATCTCACGTTTCAAATCAGTGCATCTATGACACTGTTCAGCATCTTGGAGACGGACAGCTTGCCTGCAACATGCTATTGTGTGCTCATTCCTTTTGTCTTATAAGTTAATGAATGCTCATCTTATTTCTGAGTCAGATGTTCAGGAGGTTTTAACCGTAAGCCGAATTATCTGCATATTCTAGTTGGCCTTTTTACTATGGTGGCCAACGCAAAAACCCAAATGGCTGTATCTGGAGCCAGTGTTTGGTTTGTCTGTTCTGAGCTACTGTAGAAACATGGCAGTGCAACATGGCGACCTTCATAAACGAAGACCCGCTTTCTATGTAGATATAAACTGCTCATTCTTAAGTAATGAAAACACACTGATTCCTGATTCACTGATTACTATACACTAAAGAAAACACTTATTGTATCATATTCCATTTCCACTAATATATCTTCCTAAATCTTACACACTGGGCCTTTAAACGCCCTGCTTAAACAGCATACCAGTAAATGAGTTATATTATTTCTTGCATACCCTGTAGTATTAAAGTGGGACAAAGGCATGTATTGCGTATTAGATAACACTGCGACCTCATGGGGCTGTTACTGGAACTTTAGCTTTATGGTCTGTTACCTCTTATTTAGACTTTAATAACTGTACACTGTTCTTGGTCTCCAATTGATACTGAAGTAGACTGTCTCCATGTACTGTGTATACTACACTCATAGAAACAAGTTGCATATTATGGAACATGCTGCTCAGTGTTTACAAGCTGACAAGGAGCGATTTTTGTTTTGAATTGTCATCATAAAGTGTTTTGGTACAGTGTGTGGTGTCGGATGATTACTACAAAGCAGTGTGGCTTTCAATATTTCATTTTATTACAACACCCAAACAAGAGTGAAGTACATCTCCTTTATTCTAGCCCAAAACATAAACATCCAAGAGAGATAACCAGCCCTAGTTTTCTTATCTATAGTCAGTTTCATGTCAAAGAGTCACAGATGTGGTGTTCGGGGTCACACCTGCTAACGATTACTGTACCACCTGTGACCGTGCAGGTGATACAGTAAAAGTTTCTGTACATCACAGCTGCCAGATACTGTCCCACCTGCAAGATGCTAAGCAGCTGAGACCATCAGAAGTCTTCCTTGTCTGATACAACCAAGACGTGGCCTCTAAACCTCTTCTTGCTGCCCTCATGTGTCCATTCCCTGTGGGTGGCCACTATATTTTTCCACAGCTTGTGAAGGTTGGTCAAACGGAGGCCATTAAGAAAAGGAGAAAGATATGTTGACCCCATTGTTCCCCTGTCACTCCCTCTCTGTTTCAGAGCCTGTGTCCCCACAGGCAAGGTCATCACGGCCTGAATGGCATCCCCAAATAGCCCTCATAAAGGCATAGTGGATGTGAAATCCTCTGTGGGGATCAGGTAGTGCATCGGGGGTCCCGTAGATGAGGCGGGGCTCCACACATTGAGGTTGGTAGGAGAGGAGGGCGAGATCTAACCCTAAGGAACAATAAGGTCAACCCAAAACCAAATGTTATTGTGGATAAAAGATTTACCTTTGCCTTTAGCTAAGAAATAGCTATGACATGCCCAAACCCATAGCCAAACCAATTTGTCATCTTCAGTCTGTCAATGGAGCACCGCACAAAACACCTTGTATTGTACATCATGGGTGTCGGGCTATTGAAGGCAACATTTACTGGAACTGACATCCCTCATTGCCTGGCAACCGTGAAGCGACGAAAAGACGTAGCAGGAATAGATGTATTTCCTAATATGTCAAACTGCTTCTTTACAAGTTGCAGACAAAAGATGAATATATTATAATCTCAGTGTCATTGTTAGCACGTTATGTAATAAGCCTCCCCACTTTTTCTGTAATGTATGCACCAGTTTAGCAGATGGTTCACCCTGGGTTGTGATAATCTTCCATGTTATTTTGGTTAGAGGTGTCTGAGGATGTGCCGGGTGTCAGCTGGCTCACCCACTGTTGACAGAGTTTGAGTTTTGTTTGGGAACGGCTGCCTCGACATGCTGCAGGTGCACACAATCTTGTTTAGCTTCAGGGAGATAGCACCAAAGCAGTGAGGGAGAGGGTACATTATGCGACGACGGGGCAAAGCGACACTATCAGAGCTGCAGATGAACTGAAGTAGCTTGGTTATAGAGGAGAGACTGGGGTGATGGAGTGATAGCAGCGTGTGTAAACACTTTCCTTTTGTGTCTGTGTGAGTTTCTCTGGAAGTTGGTGCCTGCTGCTTGTGAAGACAGGTCACAGTGTAGGTTTTTTTTGTTGGGCTCTTTTCACCCTGAGACAATTGGCACAGACGTAATAGTGCACTGCAAAGAAGTAGATACTTTACAGGAAATGTGTTGTAGAGTGAAGGCTACACTTTGGAGACGTGGGCCACTGCAGACAGACAGTCACATAATCAAATTAGCAGACTGTAACTGGGATGTTTACGCAAATTTAGGCTGGAAGAAAAACTCAGACCACAACACAGCAGAAGGTGCAGGGTTTTGCACAACAGCACAAAATGAATACCTATACAAGTGTCTCTGTTTTGTCCAGTGGTTTAGCCCACATCCCAGTTCAACCAAATGCAGTTTAGCATCCAAGCAGATAGTACAGACAACAGCAACGTGCCTATGAGAATGAATCAGTGTATAAAATGAATAAAAATGTGTATAGAGTTTGTAATGTAGAGTGAATGAATGTAATTATGTAGCATTTAAACATAAAAAGGAAGCTCGTCCTGTTGAATGCATCAAAGCCGATAAGATTATACAAAATAGATTTAATTACATAGCTAAGGGAGTGCAAATACAGTTAGCGTGACAACTATGTGGCAGCATGAGGTAGTGGTACAATAACAGCTGTGCCAAAGGTGAAGTGAAAGTCTCTTTTTTTCAGTCCTGGTTGATTTGACAACACCCTTGGCTTGGCCTCAGGTAGTAACAGGAAGTGTGGTTTAATATCGCGTGTCTGTTGCAGTGCAGCCAAAAAAACTCATGTTTTGATAAACACTGGAATTGATAATTGCTACTAAAAACAATGTACTTCCTGTGACTTTACAATAAAATCCACCCCACGTTTTGCTACTGTAGTTGCAGCAGGTGAAAGGTCATCTGTGACGTGCTCTCTGCTATGCTAACGCTTGCAGCTGTGATCAGGGACACTGCAGACGGACGCTCAGCGGTGACGTTTAGATGGTGAGTTTCATTTGTGTGATTATCAAATAATATTTATAATATGTGTTACACAGCATCATCATCAAATTGTGCATCAATTAAGCAACATGAGTTTAATAGTGGCCCTGACTGCTGGTTCTTACTGCGGTGTCCGTGAGTCATTGTTTGGGAAAACCCAACAAAGACCCACAATTCAGCAACACTTAATGACTGTATTCTCCTATTTAATGAGAATTGTCAACTGTTGCTGTGGCTGCTGCGCACTGTTGCAGTTGCATCGCTCACAGTCACTTCAAAAAACAAAATAATCAATTAGGCTAAACAACCCCAAAAATGCTTCAAACACTTTTCTAAATAATCTTAATATTGAAAGGAAACAAAATAAACCCAGATAAGGTCGGAGGTCTATAACTGCACATATGTGCAGTTATAGACCTCCGACCTTATCTAAGCACTTTTAATGGCATAAGAGGGTATATTTCATTTCCTTTCGATATTAAGATTACTTAGAAAAGTGTTTGAAGCATTTTTGGGGTTGTTTAATTGATTATTTTGTTTTTTGAAATGACTGCACTGAACAAACCCGGTTGGCTCATCTTGAAGGGTTGTAACAAGTTTAAACTTTGTCCAATACTGAGCTTTTCCCTTGGTGTTGCTCACCATCTTAAGTTCACCATCTTCAGTCTTTTTCTTTATGTTGTCCATGTTTGTGGCGGGACCTGTGGGCTGGACGCGCGAATGGGATCAGTAAAATATGATGAGTGAGGTGCAGCGGAGAGGGAGAGGCACAGCGGCTGCTGCGTTCAAGTGTTGCCGTTTAAATTGGTTAAACACAAACACACACCTCTCTAATTGGCAGGTTAAAAAAAAAAGCCTGAGCCCGGCCCGTGTCCGAGGTAATGATGTGGTAATTGGCCCAATGATTAACTGATTAGATTTAGTGGTCAAAGGTCAAGGTCACCTCGTCTTAAGAACAACTTGAGGGAATTTCTTTGAATTTGGCACAAATTTGTGTGATTTTATGGTTCATTTTTTTTCAGAAATTTAAAGGGAAAGTCAGCTGAAATGACATTAAAACACATTCATAATTTATTCATATTTATTTCTCATAGATCCTCTCCAATTTCATTGGATGTAGGACAGTGATATAGTATGATGTGGTTTGTTGTAAGATATGATGTTATATTCAGTTTTAATATGAATTGCTAAACTTCAACAAATTATATTGTAACTTACTTCAAGCTTCTTGTATGGTGTTTTAAATTATTGTTTTATTTTGCTCCCCTTTTAACTTTAAGCTCTTGCCCCCCTAATGGTCTCTGTCCCTGTTCTTGGTCAATGGATTTACTACTCTAATTCTTTCTTAAAATATTTCATGCATTTTTTTTTTAGATTTTACTGGGTTTTCCTTAAATGTATTTCAAGTGTTTACATTTCAAAATAGGCCCTTGTGTCTTTGTATTTGCTGCAAGTACTGCTGTGCCACACCGCGCCATACATACATCTCCCTGTGATCCACAGTCTCTCCCGTGATGGGGCCACAGCACCTGTCTGACCACGGGCCTCCAGTGCAGCTGCACTGTGTGTACCGGTGCTGTGAGTGTGGGGTTCAGTGTTGAGTGGGGACATGTAGGGCCTCAGTGCAGACTGACAGACGCTTTGGGAAATAGGACAAAGTCTTTCAGAAAAAAATGCCAGGAATGTGTTACAGAAAGATAGAGAGAGAAAAACATGACAAACTTTCATAACCAAACCAGATGAAGGTTATGGTAACAATACGGTCATCTCCTAGTTTATCAGTGATGTAAGTGTTTAACCCCTTGGCCTCTTAGATAATTTTCAAGGATGTTGGCCAAGCTGTGGATATCACTTACATCAGTATGTGCAGTAATTCAGTTCAGTAACTTAGTTAAGGTAATTGGAGTCAAGGTTATGGGTCATGTATTCTGTATAATGTAGTTCATTCTCCGGTTTGTGCTACTTTACATCCTCATCTGAAACTGACGTCCCTACTTTGGACAGAGCCAGGCTAGCTGTTTCCATTCTTTATGCTAAGCTAAGCTAACCAGCTGTTGGCTGTAGCCTAAACAGTCAGATACTAAAGGGGTATCTATCTTCGTACCTAACTTTATTCAAGAAAAATGTAAGTGTATTTCCCAAAATATTGAACTGTTTATTAACGGGAATATCAGCATTTAGTTGATCTTCTACCAGCCATAGACATGTGAACATGTGATGCTGATTTCTTTGCACTAACAGAGTCTCAATCTAAGAACCATTGGTTGAGACCTTACAACAACATGACCTTTTCAATTTAAGGAATAATCTCCAAACCCATAATGTAAAGCAGATCATGGAAACAACCCAGTTTAAACATTTAAATAGGCTTCGTGTCAGCCCTGGCACTTTGCACAGACCTGTTGGCTTGCACTGCTGTGCACTTCAAAGCATTTGGATGTTTACATACCGAGTTGCATCCATGTTGTATCACTACACACATGTCAACAGTCCTCTCACTCCTGAGAGCTCCCGTATTTATGGACCACATTCTGCAGCTCGTCCCGTATTGTTGTTACTCCCTTATTTTCCTTCTCAGGATGGGATTAAATCTCTGAACTTCCACTGCAGTACATCACTCCAATTTAACACATCAAAGAAATGTGATACATGTTGAAGGCTGCTCCAACCAGCTCAATTGTTCTGTTAATTCTTCTACAAATATTACAGCAAAGCCATGATGGTATAACAAAGTGACGACCTGTTACAACAAAGGCTTGGGGAAAATTAAGACTCTTTGAAACAAAAATAAATTAGGAGCAAAAATGTTACATAATCTGAGTGGCCCTGTCACTCATTTGAAAATGATGGAATGACAGTTATTTCTATTTGAAATTATTTTCATGAGACTGTATCACCAAAAATGTGAAAAATGCAGCTGAATGAATGAGACTGTAAAAATATCTCCAGAGATATTAGTAATGCAAGAGCAGAGGTGAATCATAGTGGGCAGCAGTATATATTATTGTTTTGGCTGAGACTGCTGTCTGATCAAACCACTTTCTTTTTTTTTTTTGGACAATAGAGGGGAATGCAAAATTCCAGACCCCAGCATGAACAATCATCTTGGCACGACTGTATACAATGAAAGGCTGAGTTAAAGAGGACGATGATGGAGCTTATAAAAAGACTTGACACAATGAGTCGAACACAGAAGTTTATCACTTGGCAGCCGTCCTGACAAAACAACAACCCAGACTCTTGGTGCTGTCACAGCCCAGGTTGGCTGCTGCTGGCAGCTGGTTGGCAGAGAGGCTCTGACCACGCACTTGAGTCATTCACCTCTTAATACACTGGGTTTCGTGTCTTTCGGGTCAGTGTGCTTCGTAGTTTAGCATTAAGACCAGACACGGGTGAAAACAGCCAGTCTTGCTCTGTCTAAAGAAAAAAGTAGAGACCATCTTGCTGCCTTCAGATGGAAGTGGTGGCTCGAGGCTAACAACTTAGTGAGCTAGTGAGAGGATCATGTAATACAGGAAACGCAAAGGCTTAAAGGAGAAGTCCGGTATTTTGCACTTTGAGCCCCATTTCTGGGTTGTTTATCATGAAATAGAGTGGTTAAGACCAAAATAGTGATGAGTGCTCCTTTTCGGAGAATTTGGCTTTCCCCTGCCTGGCTTAACACTGCTGCCTATGGCCATGTGTGAACCTGTCCTAAAACATCCTAAACGTTAGTTTTCAAAACCATGAAATTCACCGAGTGGTCAGTGGTGTTCGTTAACGTTGTGACATAAAAATCGTTGCAAACTGTGGTTTCCGTGATGATTTATTTGACATTTTATTGAATCCATTGGTTTTCTATAGAAGCCTCATTGTCCATTGGAAGAAATCCGCCACCGGAAATGGAAAGGGGGTTGTTTACGACAAGGTTGTAGTCATTGTAGTCTTTTAGCTCAGTGAAAGTGCCGGCTCAACAGTGCTGTGTGCGCTCCTGGAGGAAGAACGAGAACGAACGAAAAAGTTTTGTAATAAATTTAAATAACTGCACAATGGATCACTCGCTTGTAAACCTTCTTCTTCTGCTTCTTCTCTGTGTCCCATTACATTGCAATGGTTTCCTGCCGGTTGGGTCAAACGAACGATCAAGCGGAAGTTTACACACGGGTGTGAGGCAGCTGAAAAAATAGTTCCACAATCGCGATGACTAACAAAAACACGGATGGAAACCACAGTTTGCTACGATTTTTATGTCAGAACATCAAATTATCCGAAAATGAGCAATTGTCACTATTTTGGTCTTAACCACTCTATTTCATCATAAACAACTCAGAAATGGGGCTCAAAGTGCAAAATACAGGACTTCTCCTTTAATGATAGAGAGAAAAGATGAAGCTGTTGGGAATATCAACATTTTACTCAGACATATTTAAAAATTGCAAAGAAAAACTATACAACTAAAATATATTAGCTTAATATCCACCAAAAAATGAACTTCCACAGCTTCTGCCCTTTTTGAAAACAACTTGTGAACTTGAAGCTTTCAGAAAATTTCCATTTACAAGATTGTGAATACCACAAGAGGGTGTATTCATATGCGTTTGTCTCGTGAATACGATAAACAGGACCCCATTTGACGACAGCATTAAAATGAACTTGAGCCAGGGGTGTAAAGTAGGTGGGCAATGGCCCCTTCCCTACTTCCTAACTCCTACTTCCAGCCCCCTACCTCAGACCACACCATCTTGAAACCCACACACGCACAGACTCACAACTTGAAAACAATACTTGTTGTCATGGCGTTGTTGTGGCTGGTGAATATGACAGTAGTTGAAGTAAATTGACATTTTGGAAATATGCTTATTTACTTTCTTGTCGAGAGTTAGACGAGACGTTCAATACCACTCTCATATTGGTACACTGAAGCTGAAGCTGAAGCTGGAGCCAGCAGATGGTTAGCTTAGCTTAGCATGAATACTGGACACAGTGAGAAACAGCTAGCCGGCTGTCTAAGGGTTAAAAACACAAAATGTACTTGTACACATTATATCTCATTTGTATAAACAAAAACATAAATGTTAAAATGATAGTGCCTGAGTCTGCACTGGACTGTATTTTAAATTGCATTAGTAGTCTATTTAAATTATTCCCTCAGCTGTGAAACTCAAACTCTGGTGCAGTTACAGTTACATGTTATGTCCAGGGTGGGACCTATTTGATCATCTGTAAAAAAAAAAAAAAAAAAAAAAAAAGAGTTTGAAAAACAAGGATTGTTTTCTTTCTTCCCAACATGTTGACAACTGAAGCAGTTTACCACTGCACTGTACACAGTAACCTATAGCATCGTTGGCTTTGTGTTACGAAACACTGTGTGTACTGATGGATAAGCTGCTCCAGATAAAAATCGCTTGAATAACTCAACACGCTAAAAAGTTTTTGTTGTTTCAAACCCACTACTTCTAAAGACTGATGCAAGGCTTTGATATTTTACGTGCATTAACAAATGAATTATGAGATAATGTCAGTGATCTCTGATGAAACGTCTCTTTCTGAAGAGATTTACACACAAAGGAAAAGGCTTCATACACACCATCAGTGTCTATCACCATTCACCTTACATATCCTTCAGAGGGGATTTTCATCACGTGTTGAGAGACCGAGCAAGAAAAAAGAGAGTGACTGAAGAAGAGCTACATCTCCACCTGCCTAGCAATGTAAACAAACACAGTGATAAAGGAGAGCAACACAAACAGAAACACTCTTAATAACATGTGTTATCATGCGTGCTACTGTAAGTGAGTGTCCCCATTACTTTATGTGTTTTTCTTTGAAATTATCTTTGGAAACCCAGAGCAGATTGATATCCATCTGTGGCTGAGTGGAGTGTTTTCTCAGATAGTGTAATATTTATTCTTGGTCCAGTATATCAGCACTTTCAGAGCAATCAGAACAATGAGAAAAATATGGGTCAAAAACCTCAGGCTGAAGTTGCGCATTCTCCTTGGACTAAAACAACCTTGCAACAGTTTGATTCTGTGTAGAATAAGGCTTCAGGAAGCAAGACTGTCACATCAGGGACCTGGGTCCTGATCCAAAAACACTTGACCCCATAGTCGCCCCTTGGGACGGTATGCTGATCATTTGAAAACGTGGTCTGGTATGGTTCATTTATACTCTGGTATGGTACACATCAGGTGTGAACTCCAACTGTACCAAAACAGAGAGTAGGACTGCTATTTAACGCCACAACATGGAGATTTTAACCAATTATGAAACAGTCTCAATTTGACACTAATGCCTCTATATCAAACAGCAGTGCAGCCCGGAGTGGATTGTGGCTATAAGCCTGCCATTGGGCCGCTGATGATCCCTTCCTTTCGCTATCTGGGTGTTATCGTTTCCAATTTCCCATCGCTACGGAAAACAACAACAACAGCAACAACAACCTCTGAGCCAACAACTTACACCCTGAAAATGGCATGTTTTGACAAAGATTTGGGTTGTGCAATCAGACATTTGTAAAGTATTTGCTGCATCTTTTAACTCCAGCAGTGGCATGTGCCAGTAACACTGACTTCACTAATGTATTGATCTGTTCCACTAAACACAAGCTTCTGTGCTGTCGTTGTAAAAATGTTCTGCTAGAGCCACGTACAGCCAGCAAATCATCAGTGAGCTCCTCTAGAGCTTAGGTATAGTAATACTTCACCTCAAGGACACAGATTATCACATTTTGTTTGCCTGTTTTATTAATAAAAGTTGAATCCCACAGTGACAAGCAACTGTAAATGTTCTAAGTGGCATTTTCCTTCTCAGAGCCATTTTAATGACAGTGCTCGCCTCCCTACATGCAAATGTTCCACAAAAACAAGTTCATCACTGACACTTTTTTGCAAAAGCATCAGTTGTGGGCCAGTTGTACTTGGGAATGTTATGAATCAATCGCACATAATATGAAAACGCCTGAAGAGTCTACAACAATGCTACAAGGCCTGTGAGGCTCTATTTAGATACAAAGGCGCTTTGAGCTCAATGCTAACATGCTAACAATAACAATACCAACATGCTGATGTTGAGCACTTAGAATGTTTACCATAGACTTTTAGCATGCTAACATTAGCATATCAGCAATAAGCACAAAGTACAGCTAAGGCAGATGGGAATGCCATAACTTAAGCATATATTTTGTCACAAACCAAAATCTGATCACACTAGAGGGAAGGTCAAGGGATCAGATTTATCATAATTCATCCTGAGGGGAACATGAATTTCTGAACCATATTTCATGTGCAATTATTGCTGGCATATTTCAGTAACCAATTTCAGGATCACCAATATCATTGATACATAATCTGGGAACCTTGAATGCCTGCACCAAATATTGTGCCTATCAGTTCAGAAGATGCTGAGATATTTTACTGAATGAGAAAAAACCTTGGCTTGATAGAGACAGAGGGTCACCGACGTTGTTAGAGTTCATCCTCTGGAGATCTTGAGTACTATGTGTCGTAATTCTAATGAAAATCCATCCAGAAGTGGTCAAGACATTTCACTTTGAACATCAAATGTCCACCTCGTGGTGTTGCTCTAAGAGAGGTCATCCTCTGAGGATCATGAAACAAACTGGCAATCCATTCAGTACTCACTGAGTTATAGGGGTCACCAGTGTTATTGTTGCTCCTTATTGGTTCAAGTGCCATTAGTCCCGCCTTTGCCACTGATTGGTCATTTTTTATTTCAACCAGGAAATCACTGTTGCATGCCACGATGCTGGAGGAATCAGTCAACTTGAACTCAGCAGAGTGGGCAGACTCAAAGGTCTGGACCCAGGCAAGTTGTTGAGATGTTCCAGGACCAAACTGGGGCACTGACTGACTGACTGACATTACCATCCCTCATGACCAAAAATAACTGAAACTGTGACTCTTTGAAGTTAATTATGCTGGTTTAAAGCTTTAACTGGACTTAAACTGTACTTGTACACAGCACCCATGCAGGCTTTCTCTCATCAGAAGTTGATGAACATTCGACAGTGTGAATAACTCCATCTGGAATGCTTTAAGACAAACACCTGTTAACCACTTCAACAAAAATGCAAATTATTACTTCAAGTGCCAAATAAATGCATATTTCACCATCCATTTATCATCTGTCTGCACCAAGTGTATATATTTGTTATGTAATATGTGTATATTTGAATCTATGGAATATGTGTTTTTCATCGTCCCTGACTTTGACTGAGGTAATTTTGGACTTAACTGGGACCTGTTCCTAAAACTTGGTGTATAATTCTTTGCATACTGAACATTCCCTCCAAATGTGCACATAAGCAATGGGTGACAGGGCCCCCCACTCTCTTTGATTCCAAACTACAGTAACGTTGAATAAACCCAGGGAAGAGCAGGGGCATAAAACTGCAGACAGGACTCATCCTGGCATTCATGTCTGCCAGCAAAGCATTTTTTGAATATCTCAGGGATATATCCTGTAATGCTTTTCAGTTTGTGTTGTGCTCCTTGCAGGCAGGGAGTTGGGTTGGGTTTTGACAGAGAGTGGGATTACAGGCAGACAAAGTGCTGAGCGATACCTGCAGATTCCCATAATCAGCTCTCCGAGAAGTGTGTCATCCCCTCTCGCCCAGATGTGATGACAAATCAAATTCAACCACAAAGGAGACTCACTGGAGCTGCCAATCTTGACTGTCTCATGCAAAGCTAGACACTAAAAAGGCAACCCCCCCCCCCAAAACCAACCCTAACCCCTCAAGAAAAGCTCCCTGACAGATTTCTCATGGTGTTCAGTCATTCAGCTGACTCCTGGTGACCCTTTCAGCCAAATCCCCAGTTTGACTCATCCTACCGCAGTAATTAATCCCCTCTGGTCATGCTGCAAAAGTGTTTCGTGAGATGCTTTGGCACAGCTGGAAGAGTTAGTTGGAAAACAGGGTGTGTATAGGTAAAAGTCGGGCGGTGATCAGACGTCAGAACTCGAGGCCAGTCCGCCCCGCCCAGACGTTCTTTGCACAGAGTCCTATTGTTTGGCTCCTGAGCTCAAGAATTCCTGTTGAGTCGAGGAGATTCCTTGCTGTGTAATGGGGTATTATGTTAGCGCTGGCTCTATTCAATAGACTAATGAGTTATGCCAAAAGCTAATGTCTCAGGGGAGTTCCTTGCATAGAGCTGCATACTTTAGAGGGTAAGTACCATTGTGTTTGGTCCCAGGCCGGTCCACGTGCTGTTAACCTCTTCAATGTGCAGGTACATCAAGGCATCTCCTTTTTAGCAATGCTCCTGCAGAACTGAAAGCTTAATAAAGCCATGACTGGTTCATGACGTCAGGTAATGGTTTTGAAGATATGAGTGAAAGAGCGAAGTCATAGAAGCAAACACGCAGCACTCATTTTGATAAAGGTGATCTGATAAACTGTGGAGTCAGTGTGTTAAAAGGGCTGTCGTGATATGGATTTTCAATAGAATAATGTCAGTAGTGGAAAGCGACTAAGTACAGTTACTCAAGTAGTACAATTTCAAAGTACTTGCACTTTAATTTTCTATTTAATTCCACTTTATCCCTTTACTCAACTACATTTCAGAGGGAGATGTAGTTTTTTACATTCTGATTTTACATTAAAAAAAACATTTGATAAGCTTATAGATCATGTGTTTTATCAATTAAACGACCTAACAGTATGTAAAATAGTTCCAATAAGCTCAGTATTTCATATTTTAAAATCAGTGCTTAAACAATACTCTTATCACAGAGGGGCTGCCAGAGTTTAGTTTGTCCATTCTGGGCTACTGTAGAAATATGGCGGTGCGACATGGCAGATGCTGTGGAAGAGGACCCACTCCCCATGTAGATATAAGCAGCTCATCTAAGGTGATAAAAACACAAAGAGTCTTATTTTCAGGTGATTATACACCAAAGAAAACATTATATTTTATTTCATTTCTGCCAATATATCCCCTTAAATCTTACACACCTGAAAACTTAATACATTTTGCTCAAAATACATAGTTTTCCTCTGTGGCATTTTCACTCAAGTAAAGAAATAAATACCTCTGGTGAAATGCATGTAGAGAAATGTAGTAATGGAGCATTATTGAATTGGAAGGCATGATTATTATCGCTTAGCTTCACTTGTTATGTAACATGTTGTGGACAAAATGTTAAGCATTATGCTGGTTTCTTGTCGACTTAATAACATTTCCTTTACAAGCTCAGGGGAGCACAGATGTACTTCCATTCACGGGTTTGTTAGGCTGCAAAGTGCACACTGTACCTGCACTGTGATTAAATCCATCCCAACACATTTCTTGAAACTCTATTGTCTTCAGACTGTCTCTGCAGATGTAACTGTCTTCTGCAGCGGGCAAGTCTTAAAATTGCTTTGCAAACAAAGAAGTGGGTCTTTCTCGGAAAATATGACATCAGTATTATTTTGACTGGACTCTGCACGCAGGAGGATACCACAGCGTTTCTTTCAGTAAGCCCGAGGCACAGAATCCACCATGGATTTGTTTGCTAAATGGGCTGGCTAGATAAGACTTTTCAACCAATTTGCATTGGATTGTTCCCCGCTGCCAGCTCAGGCAGCTCTGTGATGAGTGATGGGAGCGACTTTTAGGTGCACCAATGTTTGAACTGAACCCAAGAACAACTTGTTTGACATTCATCATATTTACAACTGATATAAAGGGGACAGTTTTGACAAATTGATGCAACACACTCACACTGCTTTAATCTCTGCTTGGCAAAAGTGCTTGTGACGGTAGAAATAACTTTTAAGAACTACGGACTTTAATCATTACACCACAAAGAGTTTCAGCCAAGTCTTATTTTCTAATCCATGCTTATCGGGTGAGTCTTATTAACAGATTTTTGGAAGACATTGTTTTGCTGTCCATTGAAATCCCTGTTTAATGGCGATCTTTACACTGACACTGAATTGAAGGATTACATGCACGTCTATGGGTGTTTAAAAACTGATTATATCATCTCAAAAATGCACTTCTCTTAGTTTCAGCAAAGGTGTTGCAGGCTTTTCTTTTCAACAGCAGCAAAATTAGCTAGATGAATGATTTACTCAAATAAAACAAAGTTGATTTATGAGCCGAGATGGAATTAAGGATATGCGCAGGGCAGGGCCAGCAGGTTTGGTTTCATTTAGGGAAGCAAACAGATGCAAAGGCCACCAGAGGAACAGCAGTAAAGGCTGATTAAGGGACAGCAGCTGTAAATTATGGCCTTTATCTGCAGTAATCGTCAGAGGTGAGCGGAGAGGCCGGGGCAGGTAGTAAAGAGAATAACATAACAGTGACTCGGGCTTTGCTGGATTTCACTGAGTCACTCATCAGAAGTTTGGAAAAGCTCAGGTTGGAAGTATTTTAAAAGAAGGGAGATCATTAGAGAGCTGAAAACAAAAAAACCCTGCTGGATGAGTGTTTGAAATCTGAGATGCTGAAAGAAACCTAAATCCACTTGCAGCTGATTTAGAAATTGCCATGTGTATGCCGGTTTGGCACAGACATTAAAGGGCTGGGTTAACTGGGCTTTATTGCTATTTGCTTTATTGTCTTCCACATCAACATGGTGTGTGCTAGCATACTGCTCGGTAACTGCTGTCTGCTGTGTTTTTATGTGTGTGTTTTTGTGCCTCTATGCCGCTGCAACCTAATTTGCCCTTTGGGACATTAATAATAAAACTGTTTTCTTTAGTGAATTAATCATCTGTAAATAACAATCATGTTTCTGTTACCTTATTTATATCTACACCTTTTCACACCATCATGTGTCTATAGTAGTGCAGAATGGATAAACCATGCCATTGCTCTAGATAGGGCCATTCACCTTTTTAGTTAGCGGCCCCCATGCGAGTGTTAGAAGATCACTTATATTTTAGCGTGAAACTGCTTCATTCTGTGTTTTTAGCCATTTAAATTAGCAGGTCCATTTCTTTTTAAAAGGAAAAGACCTCTGCAGATAGTTCGGCCCCCGCTAAAAACTTCCTAAATGCCTCAACCTTAAGTTATCAAAGAAAAAAAAGGTGCTAGGCTAGCTGCCCTTGTGCGACATGCTAAATAGTGTAAAGTTAAACTGCTTTATTCAGTGTTTTACCAGCTTTAATTACCTGCTCTGTGTGTTTTGGAGGGAGAGAGACGTCTGCGGACCCTGGTAAAAAACCTCCTGAACAATGACCTCTGAAGGAATCCTAACCAGGAGAAGCTTCAGCTGGTTGCAATCTAGTAATCTACAATATTCACACAGCTCTTTTAAGATGGTGACACGCAGCTTTTTTTTTAAAGTCAGTTAAGCTTCAAAGATCTAATTTACAGCAGATAAAATACAGCACAGCATATTAAACAATAAAGATGAAGGAGTTGATTTTAAATAAGTGTAAAAATTTATTTAAGTTTGGCCAAAATTTGGCACCTTGGTGACAAAACATTTCATAGAAATGGCAAACCCAAACATGTGACGGACCAATGTGGCCATCAAAATACAAAACGTAAAAGGAATAAATAAATAGCAAACATACATATTTAGTGAAAAAATTAAATTATGATAAATGCTCAGAAAGCTGTGATAACATCAGCATGGAAAACTCCCAGCAGCTACAGTACTGCATAGCTACAATGACCTGACACACAGGAGACGACCTGTTACGTAAAATGCAGTAAATAGTTTCAGTCGGTGAGAAAGTGTCTTGTGTAAAGCAGTGACACAAGGCACATAATCCCTTCTACACAGGTTTAACAGTCTGCTTTTGCAGCTGTATAATGGTGTTTTGAAATATAATAAGCAGAACTGCCTTCACCCGTATACGGCAGTGATTTGTATTTTCTGTAACAGAGGATTTATGTTAAATCCTTCCAGTAAGATGAAATGCTATTGGTGATTGAGTCCAAAGGGTCTGACCGTGACACCTACAGGATCAATAAATGTCCTTGATTCTGCAGACTGAGGTCAAGTCCACTGTTCGGCTTATCTCCTGTCACCTGAACTCCCCATATTGTCTGTGACCTCGTTCCTTTGCCTGAAGTGCAGCCAAGCAGAGTTGTGAATGCTCTGACACCGCAGCCATGAAGCCAACGTTTGCCATCCTCGTTGGGGGCTCTCTGTTGTCTTCCACAGGGCTGCCCACTGGCTTTAGAGAAGGGCTTACGAAACCCTTTCCCCTCTGTGTGTGACAAGGTGCGGAGGTGATCTGTCATCTTTAGGAGGCCGTGCTCTCGCCCTCCCATGATCTCGCCCTGTGGTGCTGTCTCACCCTCCACTTCTCCAGCAGCAGACGGGTCTTCAAAGCAGCCCTGATTGCTGGAGGTGACACCCGTTTCTTGTTGCTGTGTGTCATCCTGCACACAAAGACAGAAAACAATCAGACATCCGAGCCATGATCTCTCAGGGTTATGCAAAATGTAAACTTAGCTGGGTGGATTTTAGCTGTCAGTCAGTCACATTTAAACCGCTGAATGTCATGCAGAACACACTCTCGAGTGGTTTTTGGCAGATTGAGGTTTATTTTTACAATTATTAATGTGTCAGAAAGTGCAGACAAACGGCGCCGCAGATATGGAGAGGTGTTTGAGTTTGAAACAAGATGGTACATGAGTGCAGCTGTGGCTGTGTTACCACTCTCACAGTTGAGAGATGCAGCTGACTTCAGGTGAATTCCATACAATCTTATGAGCTTTTAAGGAATTTATCATGGTGCTCAGTCATTTTGATATACAGGGAATTCCTTGCTTGAGGGTTAATCCTGAAATTCCTGCCTCTTTCATACTGTTTTTATCTCCCAGGCTCACCATGCACACATGATGTACTCTGATATACTTTGCCCTACAAAAGACCTCACTGTTGCGTGTGGTTCTAATTACCACCTCCACTTATTTTGCAAATACACTTGGAGGTTTTTCAGCCTCCTTGAGTGTGAGCGGTTTGTCTTACCTCTTAATCCTGCCCGTGTCGGCTGCCAGCTTGTGTTTGCACTGCGCCCCAACACAACCATCGCCCTCGGCGGAGCGGATCACCGTCTCTGGCGATGTTTCATACCTGTGAGCACAGAAAAATACAGCATGAGTATCTGGATCACGTTTCATTTATTCATCCCACAGGACTCTCGATGCACTCGGGGGGCATTTTAAGACACGGAACTTGTTCTCACATGTGGTGGAGACACGCACAAAATGATAGACTCTGGTATCGCTGACATTAAATATGATTAATCTTCGGCTTATGATTGTTATTGCTTGTTGCGATGAAATGTAAATGACATACCTGAGGTGGTTTTCCGGCCGGCAGAAGTTTCTGCATGTGTTGTCGTTTTGGCGGAGACACTGGCAGCGAGGTCCGCTGCTCGTTGCCATGGAGTCCGCGACTGCGCGCCTCGTCCTGGGAGCGTTGCCCAGTCCGTATGAGACCACGCGCCTGGAGAGGGACAGGGGTTAGAAATTACAATCAATCATCTGAAATGATCAGTCAGTACGGGAACTGTCTGACTCTATAAGCGTTAAAGTTTGCTTGTTTTACTTTTAAAAGTAACACTTAAATGCATTTAAAAATGTAAGCGTGTAACACCTATCCAATACTTCAAATGAGTAAATTAATTAACTTGTTTTTGCCCAAATTAAAATGTCTCATTCTCCTCTAGGGCTTCTGTAGAATGTATTTAATCTATTAATGCTGACTTACTCAGGTGTGTTGACCCAGATGATGTCCAGGTGGCAGAAGTAGACGCACTCCTTGTCCAGGAAAGTGGCGCAGGAGCAGCGTTTGGTCCGCACATGGGGCCGCTGAGTGTCGGTGGGCACAGTGGGTGTCTCTCCAGCTGGTGCTGACAGCGCTGTAATGAAATCATCTTCATCAAAACACTGCAAATCGGCTATTAATGCAACACTATGTGGCAGAAAGTTGCATAAAGCCGACGACGGTGCGTGCAGCATGGTTTTACTCTGCTGCGTTGCATCGATTTGATCCAAATGTTAAATGTTAAATGTTACTTAAAGTAGCCTAATTCAAATAGTACTTATATTGTGCACCTAAAGTGTATTAGTGTTCATGCACAAGTTAAAAAGCTGTAACTAAACATGCAAAAGTTACCTGTCCACAACATCCAGGAGTGCATCACTGACAACACGGAAATCAAAATGTATACATCCATTTCTCCAGGTTCTTGTGAATCAAAAATATAAATCAAGTAATCAATCAATTAATAATCCTCCAAAGGTGGACAAATAACCATCCAGTGTTTCCCTCCTCGGCACAATGTTTCGCTGATCGTCCTCAGAGATTCACGCAGGAGCGCAGAGGCGTCAGTGTGGAGTCTCTCTGTGTCAGTGTGGCCCCACATGTGCAGCCTTTTGACTTTATACAAGCGCTTCCCACCTCCCCTCCTCCTCCTCCTGCTCAGCCATACACTTTTGTCCCTTGGCTTTTACCCAGACAATGATGTTTGCCAGTAGTCGGCCGCTGATAAGCAGCCGCGCAGACCAAGCGGAGGACTTTGAGATGCCTTGGTTCCGAGGAGGTGGATAAGGGGAGACGCCGGGTGATTGAATGTGACCTGTGCCTGCGCTCTTGCTGGGCTCTGTGGGTGAGTTGCACCTCTGAGACAGCAGGTGGCAGTCAAGCGACAGGAGTCAGTCCCCTGTTTTTATGGAGGGAACTGAAACACTGCTGGGGATGAGGTAAGATTAGTGGAAATGATTTCATATCATGTGTATCATAGAGCACAGGAGTTATAGGATGATAATAAAGTACTTTAATAATCACAATGAGAAGTTGCAGTGTCAGCAGCCATGCCACACAAGTTTGTTTGTTTTATTCAAAAGATCCCATTGAGTTTAGAAAACTTCTTTTGCAAAGAAGATAAAACTATACAAAGATGAATCAACACTAAGAGCAGATAACAATGAGGCAGAAATAGACCAAGAACAGACAATAACAATGGGAGTCATTTACTGTAAAATTTACAATAGTCTTGAAATTGTCCAGGGAAACCAGTTTCCTTGATTTACAATTACAAATGGGACAAAGGCAAGATAAAAAATACAATTAAAAGCTGTAAATAATTCTAATAAGGCAAAAATGCCCTAAAAAATATCTTTAAAAAAGTACAATATTTGCATCTGTGTAGTCGTGGAGTAAGAGTATAAAGTAGCAGAAAATAGAAGTCCTTAAATAAATGAAAGTCAGTTTAATAAAAAAGAATGAAACTAAAAAAAACCTGGAGGAATTGATCAAAAATTAAAAAAAAAAAATTACATATGTGACCTTTGACCTTTTTGTAGTCATAGGAGTAAATTAAGGACTTTTTAATTAAAATTTGACATTGCACCCCAAAAAAATATTGCACCAAAATCAGTGTTGTGGGGTGTGATTGACCCTTGTCAGACTGAGATAATAATAGCAGAATAATCTCAATATTTGTTGGTATGTTGAAAATGCTTAAATGTTTGTCTTTTTTAACAAATGGAAATTAGTGGAATATGATACAAACTGGCATGTAAAGGGTTAAAATTTAATCAAATAATGATTTAAATTAATTAAAAACAATTTAATTAAAAGAATGAAAGAAAAAAAAACCCGAGGAATTTTTCAAACATTTTTTAAAAAGTGACAAATGTCGCATTTGATCATTTACAGTCATAAGCAATCTAACTGAAGTGTTCTCCTAGGAGGGCACAAGGGTTAAAGTCCTTGATTGTGCTTAAGTACAGCATTTATGTATTTTACTGATTGGATCTCCTTAGCACTTAACAAGTTGGTGTCTTCTGTCATTCTTGGCCTTTGTAAACAGAGTGCCATACTTTAATATGTACATCAAATATGTCCTACAGTGAAGATATACCAAAAAAAACTGCACTAGTTTTACCTTAAATCTTACAACAATAGAAGTTCTGTAAGTGTTAGACATTCCAGTCCATTCTAAAGCAGCGATCTTGACACATATTGAAGAACTTTAAGAGCCAGTCCACTCTGTAGGACAAAGGAGTTGCCTGCTAGAAGGCAATTTTTTGCTTTGCATTGTCTGCACTGGAGAGTTGGCATTAAAATATGCACTTCACTGTCTGTCCCCAAGCTCATAGTATTATAGGGTTAAATCTTGGAATGGGCACTACACCCAGCATTATATAACCAGTGCAAACATCTTTATCTCCAGTCCTTTCTGTGCAAGATTCTTGCTGCAGATTGAACATTTCAACAGGTAATCAGCAATGAATATAGGCTTCTGCTGTACCTTGTGCTCCACAACTGAAAGAAACTGTTCATACATGATGCAAGTGGATGTTAATCTAATGGTTTCCCTCCACCACCAATTGTAAGAAACTATGGAAACCAAGGGGCTACCTCATTTCCCTAAATCAGAGACGCTATGCCGTGAGGCAGCTGTGGAAAACTGACCTTGTTTGTGCGTGTGCGTTGGTGGAAAACTCTTAGGTAAAGTATCCTGACATGCTGCAGCTCTGAGGCCCCTAATCAGAGGCTGGTGTTAAGAGTTTCCACTGGTCAGGGGAACAGCTTGTGCTAATGACAGGAGGAGACAGAAACAACCCAGCAGAGCAGCATCACAGTGAAGGATTTGTTAAAGTTTAGCCAGCTGAACTGTGCAGCTGCTGTGATGTTGTGTAACAATAGAGATTTCTTCTGAGTTGTCGACGTTGTGGGCACATCTTCACTTCACAGCCTGCATCTTGTTTTCTCAGCACTAGCAGATCATGACCTCTAGGGGGCTCTGTTTGCTTTGCTATGGCTTCCACCCACAGGTTTCATTCAGGCCTGCAGGAGGAGGGGGTAACATGATGGGGTCTGTACTGTACTGTAGATGGATGAGTCACCTTCTGGATAGCATGGAACAAGAGAGATATCACTGTAAAGCCACTTCAGATTGCTATGTTTGGTCCTGGTACTCTGACACCATGACTCTTAATGTAGATGTAAAATAACATTGATTTAGGCTATTAATCAGTTACCACTCATGTCAGTGGTGATTTTTAATTTAATTGGTATGCTCATAATGGTGAGAGGATCTCAAAGCTGTCTCCTGGGGATTTACAATGATCTTTGCTGTACAGTAGCTCCTGTTATGACAATTTTAATAACATTTTATAACATACTATACTGTGACCTTTTATATTTTTCATGATATAACATACTATGACATTTTAAGGATTTCTTTTGACAGTATGACTTTTTTATGACATTATATCATTAATTTTTGGACACACTGTTCTATGATTTTATTTTTTATTTTTTCCCCGTACTTTACTATGATTTTTTTTATGGATTATTTTATGACATTTAAACATTTTTTTTATTTTTTTTTGCATACTATACTATGACTTGTCATGGATCTTTTAGTGATATTCTATACCATGACTTTTTTTTTTTATGAATTTCTTTGACATACTACCATGACATTTTTTACAGTATAAATATACTATGACTTTTTGGACAAACTTTACAATTAGGGTTTTTTTTTGTTACTATACTATGAGATTTTTATGATTTTTTATGACATATGGTACAATGACTTTTTTATGATATACTTTTTTCCTAGCATATTATACTTTGTCATTTTTATGACTTTTTTAATGACATACTCTACTGTAATTAATTTATTTATGTATTTTTTTGGCATACTAGACTATGATTTTCCATTACATTTTTATGGCATACTTGACTGACATCTTTATGATTTTTTTATGGCATTCTATCCTATGACTTTCTTTATGAAACTTTAATGACACAATTAACTGTGAAATCTTTATTACATACTTTACATTTTCTGGTCTTACTATACCATGTTTTTTTTTCTTTTTATTTTATATATATTTTTTGCACACTTGATGACATATTTATGATTTTTTTTATGACATGCTAAACTAGGACTTTTTTTTCATTGTGTACTATATTATGACCATACTATACCGTGACATTTTTATGGCATAAAATACTATGACTTTTCTCATGCTTTTCCACTGAAATGTTTATGACACACTCTGACTTTATTTATTTTTTACAACACTTATTCATGCCACACATTTTCATGAAAATTTTTCTCACATATTATACGATGCCATTTTCAGGACTTTTTGTTTTACTACAGTAAGACATTTTTTGATTATTTTTATATATTTATTTTATTTTTATTTTTATGGCATGTTATACTCATGTCAGTGTTTATGACATTTATTACGGCATACTATACTATTAGTGACACTTTATGACATATATTTTTATGACAAAGATATTTTTATGACATTTTTTGACGTTATGCTGTGTATGTTTTTTTTATGACAAACTATACTGTGACATTTTTATTTGCTTAAAAAGATTTGTAAAAATAATTAATCAAATATCAAAACTGTGCTAATCAATTGTCTGTCCAGTAATTTTTGCAGGTCAGATTATAATGTTTTGATATGAAAAATGTGGCATCCAATATTAAATGTGACACACTCACTGCACTTCTCACTGCCCTTACAATAGTTGTATTTACCAATTTAATTCACTGATCGTAAGAATTCATACTCCTTTTTTATTACTATAGTGTGGATGAATACCTATCCTCTAATAGATGTTCAGCGTACCTTTAAAGTATGTTATGATGATACAGTTCCAGTGTTAAACTGTATAAAAATACAATGACACCAATTTAATGTTTGTAAACAAATTTTTACTGATACAGTTAAGAATATTGATACAGCAATGTAAAGCTACCATAATGCACATAACTATGGACTTATGAATCATAATGGGCACTAGATGGATTATAATAAATAGTTGAACACAACATCTGTACACAGAAACATTGCCCCATAATCCATAGAAATGTACATATACCAGTACAACATTTATATTTCCATAAATTTACGAATGACAAATCCTCCAAAATAAAATTGATATCCTCCATTTTTCTGCCTCGCTTTACTTCTATTTTTTGAAATAAACACAAGCAACTACTGAATTTATGAGGAATTATGTACAGGTTCCTAAACAAGAAACTCCATAAAGGCACAATTGTCTATACAACATGTACAAAAAAAAAAAGAAACTGTCTGGAGCTGACAAAAAGTAAAAATAAAATGATTGGTCATTATTATAATTATCATATGATTGCACATACAATATGAATGTCAGCATCTGTGCTTTGAAAGGTGATTTGCAACGAAACAAACCCCTGAAAAGTGTTTTCAGTCTTACAAAGTGACAAGAATTACAAAAAGAGAACAAGAAGAGCTTTCCACTTGGGTATTTTTAGGTGGCAATGACCAGTCTGTCTTCATCATCACTGGATACCTCATTATAGTCATCAAGTACCTTCTGCCAGCTGGTCACTGGCGGAGGTCGTGGAGGTGCTGAATCACCAGCGCCCTCAACTGGTGACTCCTTAGCACTTTCTGCTCGGTTCTCAGGAGCTGGTGATTGATGCTGCTGTGGAGATTTATCCCTTTCTTGCCTCTCAGTCTGTGTGAGCTCTGCTCTGCTGCTACCTCCGGGGCTAGCCCTGCTGCCTGAGGTCACTTCTGGACAGCTGCTGACCTTAAAAGGGGCGGGCGGTGAAGCAGGCATCATGCAGCTCCGCAAAGAACTGAGCCCATGTTCACTTTGAGATGACTGTGCTCCCAGAACTTCAGGGCTGCCCTGCCTCTCTGAGAACCCAGGGAGAGGACTTAGATTGGAGATGGGGCTGAGAGAAGGAATGATGGCAGGCAGGGCAATGTTAACTATCTGCAGACCTGGGACATGTGTCTGGGGGCCAGTGCTGCTTTGGGAGGTGGGGTTGGCAGCAAGAACCTGCAGCCCGAGGGTGGCATTGAGTGTGAGCCCTTGCTGGGGCAGCAGCTGGGTGGATGCCAGGCCTGTGTTGGTCAGCCCCATGAGGTTAAGTGTGTCCAGACCTACTGGCTGTAATGTTTGAGCCTGCAGGCCAGTGACCTGCCCTAAGGGGAAGCAGGGAACAACACTACTGATTGGTTCTTGGACCACAAGTGGCTGGGTTTGCAACCCCTCCGGATGGGGGGGAGTGTTGGGAGCTGGTAACGGGCTCGTGTTCCTGTGAATGACGCTCACTGCTGGGATAGTGAGCTGCACGGGGCCAGCTTGGATTGGTACAAAGGTGGAGTAAGCTGCCAGGCCAGCGGGCACCAGCTGGATCCCCCCAACTGGGACCATGCTGTAAGAGGAGCGAGAAGGCTGCTGGGAGTGCAGGGGCAGGTGACTGAACAGGTGTGTCTGCGTCTCTGTTCCTGGTGTTTGGGATAGACCCTGTGGGGGAAAGTGCATGAGACCTTGAGAGGCGTAAGAGGAAGTCTGAGTGCTCCGGTCCACTGGTATGCCTGATTCACTTGTTGCCACAGCAGGAGGCGTCGATGAGATGTCCTGTGAAAAGAGACAAAAATCAATCTTATTCTTTGTCTTCATTGTGGCACAGTCCTTGAGGGTTTAAACAGGGCTAATGTAAAATGGTTTTTGGATTAATTAACCAAGCCTAATCAGAATCAATAAGACTATTCACCTTTTTAAGTGCATTCACAGGAGCTTTGTGGAAGTGCCTCGCATGCAGGATTCAAAGTAAGGGTATGGATAGGAAAGAAAGGAGGAGGGCAGGGAGGGGTGGAGAGAGACACAATGAGAATACATGGGTCTCACCTGGCCTAGCTTGGAGCCCTTGCTTGGCACTGGGGGACTAGGGGGCACATCAAAGTCAGGGTAGTCGATGGACATCTGCCTGCATGGCGACACTGGGCTCATCATATGCACTGACTCTGTGTCTGAGGTGTAGAAGTCTGATGTTGTGGCAACAGGCGGAGGAGAGTAAGGGAGGGGCACTGAGCTGCAGCAGGACCCAGAGATGGATATCTGCTTGCTCAGGGATACGGGGCTCATCATGGGGACAGATTCTGAGTCTGATGTGTGGGGAGCCGGAGGCTGGGAGAGAGGAAGGGAGACTGAGCTGATTGACATCTGGGCTAGGAGGGCGCTAGGGGGGACTTCAGCCTCTTTGGAAGGGTTATGCTGCGGGCTGGCAGAGACAGAGGGGTTGGTGGACAGGCCAGACTCTGCCTGGCTGTCCTCCTCTTCCTCCTCATTGTCATCATTCTCCTCATCGTCAGGGCCATCGGAGTCATCACCATCTGAATCTTGGCGATCAGCGCTGCTCACCTGACTCCGGTCTCCTGTAGACGAGAGAATAAGTAAGAAGTGTTAAGTAAGTAAGTTGGTGTTCTGCAGAACATATGAGTCATCAGAGCTGGTATGAAAATATATAAACTTTTTGGTAGCACTGAACCACTTTCATTCATTAAAGATCCCGAGTTCCTTCCATACAGAGAGACAATCCACCACTATAAATACCATTCAGTGATGTTTTGTGCTGCAGTGCTATATGCCCTAGACCACCATACGCCCCTGAGCTCCATCGCAGGCAGAGGAGGAAAAACAAATATGCTCTTAAGAGACTGGGACCATAGAATGCTTTCAGGCAGCTCCTCTCTCTCTTTTTTTCTAAAATTAGATGCAGCAATTTCCTCTTTCTAAACGCTGTGCATGCCGCCCACATGCGCTTTGAGTTAACAGAGGAAGAAGCTGCATTTAGAATTTCTAATTAGACCATGGCAAAGCTATTGATCGACATAGCAACAGAGCACAAGCAGGGACAATCTGTGTTTTATATCTCATGCCATGAACAGAAAAAACTATTTACAGAAGGGCAATCCTGTTGTTTGAAACCAAAGCAAACAGGACCTGTCTGTATTAAGTCACTTTCTAACTGTAAATTAAACCCTTAATTTACAGAGAATAGTTCATTTTGTTTGATAAGGTTTTGAGCCCACAGCAATCCTTCTGTTTTTCCCTCTAGGCTAAGCCTGTGCAGTGAAGCACTGTACCTGAGTCCTCTGCATCCTGATCCTCAATGAGACCCTCAGGAACCCCCATCTCCATGCATTTCTTACTGTGGGCCTTGGATTTCATGTGCTTGGTCAGATTTCCTGCAAGAAGAGAGGCAGTGAGGTCTTGCGGGTGGGTAGAGCTCGAACAATAGCACAGAAGGAGTTTACGTAAGAGAATGCGGTCTTTGGGCAAGCTGTATGTAAAGGGTGAGTAACTGATAAAGACATTTTTAAATGAACGTGGGTTGCTCTGACACCGAGTACTGTTCTGCAGTGTGGCGTGGGTAGGCAAGTTCGATGAAGAAGGGTGAATCATACTGTCTTGGTTTAAGAGATGGTGAAAGAACATCTTTAATTTTATAAAAGGATGAAGATGAACTGTGGCAGTTCAAGGCTATTAAAATATATTGTTTCAAATGTAAATTTGGGTGAAAACAAATTGTGTGTTCAGATGTAAGATGAGTGTCTGCAAATATAATTTTATTTAAAATTGTGGTACCATAATTGTCATGGTGTACATGAATCCACCACCACAAATAGTGCAGTTCACTAGAGCAATTTTTCACCCACAAATTGATCATTTGTTTATCAAATACTCACCCCATCGAATTAGGGAAAACAGTTTTTCCCGAATGCTTCCAGAGTGAATCCAAAAACGGAGAAAATTATTGATGAATTAGAGTAAAAGGGAGTTTAACAAAAGCAAAACATCCATTTACAAACACTCACACAACTAGTGCAGAATAATACAACTCATTTATCCAATTAACATGGACCACTATGACTTAAATTCATCAAGAATATTCGCCTTTTTGGGATTCTTTGTTCATTGTGGAGGCATGTAAGAAAAAGTTTTCCTCATGAATTCAATGTAACACATAAAGATAAAGATAAAGCATCTCTATCACATCATGGTATATGTACAGAAGCACAGGTGCAGTGGCTTTTGATTTGTAGCATTGAACACTGATAAACTACCAAGCTCTAACCTTTTGTCTTGAAGGAGAAGTTGCAGTGGACACAGTGGTATGGCCGGACATCAGAGTGGGTGCGGATGTGTTTGCGTAGCATGCTTGGCTTCTTGCAGCGGATCCCACATTCCTCACAGATGTATTTACCGCGTCCACGCCCACGTACATAAACATACTCTTCATTAGATTTGTATCTGTGGGGTCAAAATAGCACCATCAAAAACACAGGAAATTGGAAGACAAACACATAAAACCAAGCAAATAAGATTTATATTTGTAATGTAATGTAAAATGAATTAATCGTTTACAAATCGTACCCGCCATCGAATATTTTGACCCGTCTTGGTTCTGTTTTAGATGCCATATCCTTGTCTGACTCATTGCTGGCCTGAGTTTCTGGTAGCACTTTACTTCTGGTTTCAACTGATGCAGACTTCTGGGTTATTGGCACCTGCAGAGAGAAGTGATTGATGTATTTATTGATCTGGGTTAAGAAAAAAAGGCAGCAATATATTAAAAAACAAAAAAAAACCTTTGCATTTCTTACCCTGGGCATGACGTCTTTCAGCTTGCCTGAGTAAGACAAGATGTCAGATTTCCCGCTGGTTCTTATGGCTGAGGTGTAGTGTATTTTCTTGGAGCTCTGCTTGGAGTCGAACAGAGACATGACCACCTTGGTGGGCAACCCGAGTGGGTTATGGTTGTTGGGGCTTACTGTCCAAACAGCATATGCAGAAGTCTTCAGGTCAGTCTGTGGAACATGAAGAGATTTCCTCTTCATCAAGAAACACCATGTGAAGGTGGTGGTAGTCTTCAGGCTGGGGAAAGACAGGCGATGACTGTCTTTGGTGTTAACCACAGACACAGATGTGGTCAGTTTTACCTGACCACCATGGAAACTGGAAGGTCTAAGTGGAGATTTGGCAGGAGTCCATCTCTGTTCCTCAGCTTTCTCTTGGGGCTTCAAAATGTTATGAGCTGGCATGGATGTGCTCTGGCTGCCAGGTGTAGTATTCAGTGCAGGGCCGGCCTCCTCGTGTATAACAGTGCTTGTGTCTTTATTCAGCCCAGTACTGTCAGGTGACATAGGCTTAACATCATCAGTAGCCTGTGAGTCCTTCACACCATCTGTTTTGACCTGTGGCAGAGGTGGGGCCTCAGTTTCAATGGGACTGTCTACCGGCTCAGTTGTGCAAACCTGCCTAACAAGTGTTAGCTTCCGCTGTCGGGTGACCTCTGACATCTTGGAATTAAGATAATTGACTGACCTGCCATCAGTTAGACAGGCCACACCATGCTCATCCTTTGCTCGTTTCTGGTGCTTTTCCATGTAGATGTCCAAGCTGTTGGCAGGTGACAGCATCCGTTTACTTGAGGCAGTGGGTTCCTGCTGTGGGCAAAGAGTTACTGATGCCAGTTTCTGTGTGCAATGTAATGACCCAAGAGAAGGTGCTCGTTCTCCAGTATTGTTATGAGTGCTCACTGTTTGAGTTGGAGGCCTATCCTTCTTTGCAGTTGGTACAGCATGAGCATCACTCTCTACACTGTGAGTGGATGAGTGGCTATTTTTATTGGACACAGAGGGGGCAGGGTGCATCTGCTCATGAGTTATGAGGATCTGTGGCAGTGGTGTAGTACCTGCTTGGGCCTGATCAAAAGGGTCCCTTTGCTGTTCACCTGACAAAACAACAGTCTGTGTCTTGATCTCAGAGGCCTGTTGACTGGGTTGACCAACATATACATTTTGGAGTACATCTGACGATTTTGAAACACTCAATATTGGATTGGCAATAGGTATTGTTAAAACTGGCAAGGCTATCTGAGTCCCCTGTGTGCTGGAGAATGAAAATGTTTGGCTTGCTCTCAGAGCGGGACACTGCAGTTGGTATTTGGGCACAAAACATTTCTTTTCTTCAGAGTCGGCTTGTTTGTTTTGGACATTCTCGCGGCAAACTAAGATCTGGCTCAGCGGTTGTTGTATCTTTTGGCATATTTGAACCCTTGATGTTTGATGCCAAGGGTGTGGAAGGCCATGAACTTGAGGCTGCTGAGCTGGGCTACCCAAATTAATGCTTTGCACCATTTGCTCATTCTTTTGCAAGGGTGCTTCTCCAGTATGCAGGATAAAAGGCTGAGCCATGGTGCGTCTATTGGCAATATGAATCTGCTGGGATCTATTCTGAGTTAAAGAGCTTACATTTGTAATGGGAGGTTTATCTAGTGGTATGACAGCTTTCCGAACAGGCTGCTGACTCTCGGGCCCTATCTTTAAAGACATTTGGCGAACTAATGGCCCCCGTCTCCTTTCAATAAGTGGCACCTGGGCGACTTGGGAGATTTGTCCAATTTTTGGCTGGCCAGCAGGTGACAGAGATCTGCTGGGAGATACATTGCCACAGTCAAAGGACTTGCTACGGTAGTCACATGAAATCTCCACGGAGGGTTGAGTACATGTGATCTGTTCAGATGCGGCACGCCTCATCATTCCAGGCACACCGAGGGTGTTGAAGGCTGTTGGCAAACCTTGAGGCTCTGGAATTTTGCTGACACACTCCCCCCTAGAGGGACTCTCGGACCTGGATGGCTCGTCTCTGTCAAATGAGGCTGAGATGCTGGAACATCGAGAAAGACTACTGTCCCTGCTGAGGCTTCGCGAGAGGCTGGACTCAAAACTGGATTCACCCGAGGAATGGTCCATTTGAGCAAGACGAATTCTTTTCTTTTTTGGCGGAAGTTTCTCTGCTGGTAACTTGGACAAACTCTCACTTCTCTGAGGCCAGCTGAACTGATCTGCAGGCTTATCTGCTGGCTCAGTAGTCTGTGTTTCATGTTCTCTGTCAGGCTCTTCCGTGACCAAAATCTCAGGAACTTGGATGTTATTTTGACGAACCAGACGAGACTGATGGACGGGAGTGGTGTTTTCACCAACTGCTGCTACTGATCCATCAGTGCATTGTTCCTTCCTTTGTTTTCCATAGTCAGCACTCTTGGGTTTGGACATTTTTTCATGGTAGCTGTCAGCCGAGACATTTGCTATTGCATCTGTTTTGAGCTTGTTGAGGGAATCCTTCTCTAAAATATCCACAGGAGAGGCCCTGTCGATAGAGTCGGTCTCAAATGAATTGGGTCTACTGAGAGAGTTGGTGTGTCTGATGACTGAAGTACCACTGCCTTGCCGTTGCAAGTCTCCTTTACTGGAGGTGCTGATCTGGGTCTCTCGTATTGGTGACAATCTGGAGTCTGAAGTATTAATACCTCTTGCTACGAGCTGAATCTGAGGTAGCTTTGTCTGGTTGTTTTTGGGCTGTATGTCTACTATTACAGCATGCTGAGTGAATGTCCGACTTGCCAGAGCTGTTGGTAGCTCAAAACTAACCGAACAAGGTGGAATGGTGTCAGTAGGAGACTGATCATCCTCATCTCCAACACTTTTCATTTTCCTTCTCTTCCTAATTGATGTCTGTTGATCAAGTATTCCTGAGCCACTAGTTGATCTGGGTGCTATGGGCTGCATTATGTTAACGTGAAACACATCTTGATCAGTTTCTTTAACTGTGTTTGGCTTGTTTTTTGGACCATGAAGCTCAGAGCAATAAAACTTCTTGTGAGTTTCAAAATTTTCTAACTTTCTGTACCGATTGCGACACGTTTCACACTCATACATTGTGCCTTTGTTCTGCTGAGGCTTTCTGTTTCTGTCCTGGCTGTGCTCAAAAGATCTACTCCTTTGCATCAGCTCTGTGGAACTGCTCTGACCATGATAGCCCTCATCCATGGAACGAACAGTAGGGAGGCCATGCCCCTCACTTGTGGTAAAATCCTCCACCGCTGCTTGTCTGACCAACATTCGAGAATGTATCGCTGGATTTGGGGTCGATGGGGCGGATGAAAAGACATCATCATTAAACGAACTAATTTTGTCATCAAATGACTGGCAGATTCGCAGAGGGTGGGGGAGAGGGGGAACATTAAGAGGAAGAGCAGAGTGTCCTGGTGTAGTAGGCATAGAGTTACTTCTTGTTATTGGCAAACAATCCATTGGCGGATATTGAGAAGGTACAGAGAGAAGAAATACTGGCTTTGATTTATCTGTAGGAGTGAACGGGGACTTGGGGATGTCTGAGCTGGAACTTGACCTTCTTCCCATTGGTTTAAGATCAAACTGAAAAGAGTCTTTAAATATGTATGACTTTGGGGAGTCTATGCTACCTCTCCTTGAGAGAGATGTCCTCCTTGGCTTCACACTGTCCAGCTGCTTGTTGTCAACTACTGCCTCATTATCAGATATCAACTTTGAAATCCGCTCTTCCAGAGAGAGTGCCTTGGCTTCTAATGGTGGACGCATCTGTCCGTCTGTGGTTCGTGGCTTCTGCTCAGCTGCTACATGCATTACTGTGGCAACCACAGGAGGGACAGTGGGAAGGGTGGGAAGGGTGTTCTTAGCGACGTCAATGTCCACTGGTGGAGTTATCTTAACGAATGGGCTGGGTGGACTCATTGCCTGGTCGGCACTTTCAGAACGTGAGAAGTAGCCAGAATCTGTACTTCCCAAACTGCGGGGGCTTAGTAGACACTTGACCTGCTGCTGTTGAGAAAAGTCTGTTGCTTGTTGCCTCTGAAGCTGAGCATGTCCGCTTAACAGTGGAGACTTGCACTGCTGGTCTTCATCCTCACTCACAGTATCTAGTGAGGGATTTGTGCCATCCACCTCTTTCAGAGATGAGAGGAGTGTGAGGCTTGATCTCATGCTGGCAGTCTGAAACTCTCGTTGCCGTTGTGCAGCCGCTTGCTCAGGTGCTGCACATGTGACTCTTGGACTATCTGCCCTCAGAGGGGAGACATTAACCGGGTATACAACGACTTTTGGAAGTGCAGCTGTCACTTTGGGCTCATGCGCCCTCTGACCTGGGGCTGGTTTAACGGACTCAAACACACCTGATGAGTCCACTTCCACTTGACTTGCTTGGGTTGTACCTGCACACTGTAAACTATTTTCAGACAAAGCTGCCACACTGCTCTGTGATGAGTCTGGGTCCAAGTCTGCAGTGCTACCATCCTCGTCACTGTCACCGCTCTCCTCCGCCTCTGAATGCGTTCCTGCGGCTTTGTCAGATTCTTGAGAGAGCGATCCACCTCCAGATTCAGAGCGTGCAATGAGACCCAGTTTTATAGCATGAGCGTGTGACTTCTTGTGCTTGTACAAGTTGCTCTTGGTTTTGAAAGAGAAGCCACAAGTAACACAGGGGTACGGCCTTTCTCCTGTGTGAGACCTGATGTGTTTGAGCAGTACGCTGGGTTTTGCACACGCCCGGTTGCAGTATTCACAGACGTACTTTCCGGGCTTCTTAGGCTTTTGGTCCTTTGAAACCTGATCAGCACCAAAGTTCATTACAGTGGTCATCTGAACTTGGTTGCTGCCAGGTGTAACTGGGACCTGAATGGTGCTGGGAACACTTGCTGAGAGGGACTGGCATGTGTGCACGACTGGTGGTTGGCTTTGTGGCAAAGCGTTGGAGCCTGAGGGAACAGGTGCATGGGTTATAGTGGATGGTCCAGTGTTAAAGCTCATGTGCAAGCTGGGCTTTTCTGGATTTGAAGCAACAGGCATAAAATGCGGTGTAGCGAGCGGAGAGGACTGCATGGCTGTGCCCTGTGGAGATGTCTGCACATTTCCCTGTAGAGGTGCTGCAATGCCTATAAAGTTTCCTTGCTTGTCAATATAATAAGTCTGCATATGGGAAGGTTGGTTCTGGAGACCAACATTGACAGCTGGCATTGTTGTTAATTCACCACTAGATTGAGCATTAAGGGTGGAGGCTGGTTTTCCAATGGCTGTGACCTGCAAGGAGTTTTTCCTCTCAGCCAGTGTACTAAAGTCAGGCTCCATGGCCTTGAGTAAAACATCAAGCGGAGCACTGCTGTGGTAAGGGTCTCCCTCAAAGCTGGGGTCTCGGCTCTTGCTGTCTTTGGGCTGTGACGCTTTACTCAACGAGCCCTCCTCACCATCAGTGGGCTCAATGGATGGCGGTCTAGAAGATGTTTCTTCCTGCTTCAGCCTTTCAGCGTCGGTGGAAGGTGACCCCTTGTGAGGGGATGCTGTAACTGGTTGAGCATACTGTGGGTCTATTTTCCCAGTGGGTGATGCTGAAGGATTGTGGGAAGGACTGTTGACGGAGGAGCAGCAGGAAGAGGGTGTAGTTTTCGTGGCCGATACTCCGTGGAGTGCAGTTTCAGATGTTTTTAACTGCAGAGGCTTCTTCACCGGAGATTTGGGAATTTTCTCTAGCCGATTCTCTGCAACAACCTTTTTCCTCTTCAGGCCTTTTATGTTATCTGCATTTCTCCGACTGCTTTCAGATATCCCTATGGGAGAAAGAGACAGAAAAGCACAGTTAATACAACACCATCTTTCTCCAAACTTTTCCTAGCACTCACATACCATATGGGCAGAGTGAGCTCTAAAGTCCCCTCTGAGAAAATGAAGTCTCTTTCCTGTGCTGCATTGTTAAAGTGTCGTTATTGGCTTATGAAACTAATAGCATTTAAATAAAAAAATAGACTGCAGATAATTTCCAGCATATCGTATTTAATTTAGAGGTCAAAACTTTTAGACATTTAGTCATACTGCCTTTTTCCAAATTAGTAAAATTGTGGAGACAGGGGAGCCCTTCAAAAACCAAAGCTATGGCACTTGGTCTTGTGTTTTTTTTTTTGTTTTTTTTTAAACATAACAGACATTTTAATATCAGTTATATTTAATCAAATTTTCATTCCTAGTTTGCATTTACAGTTAAGCACGTGGAAGAAATATTTTTCTCCCCAATAATAAATGAACAAGTTATTTTATCTTCAACATTCAACACACATTGATAAACACCAACTGATCAATTATAAAATCTAATTACAATTCTTCTCATTAGTCACAGTTGCTTTACAACATTTCTCTGCAGAGATAATATTACTTTCTTAAGCCAAAAAAGCAAACAAGTACTGTTTCAATAACTACAGTATTTTGAATTATTTTTATATATGTAGTACCAGTGTCCAAAATGAACTTTTTGACTCACTGGCCAAATGGCTAGTGAATGTTCAAACTTTATCAGCCACTCAGTAGATTACCATTGTTTTTTTGGCTGGTGAGTGCAGCAAGGTTACTGGCCACTTGCTTATTTTACTAGCATTTGGCTAGTGTTAATTTTGGACCCTGTGTAGTATCATTGAATTAGACAACCTTTATTAATTGCTATTGTGAAAAGTTAAATATGTTTAAAGCTTTAGTTGGATACTTTTATCAAAATATATATTTTTTGCCATATTTCCTGAAACTGTCACTATATTCAAACAGTACAACATGAGACAATAATCTGTGAAAAGAAATCATGTCTCTCCTCCTCTTCGTATTTGCTACAGTCTACCGCAGCACAGGGAAAACAACCAATCAGAGCCAAGGAGACCCTAACTCAGCTGTCAATCATCTCAATCACTTCCCGTGAACTTCAGTTAAACTGTCAAACTCGGCAGCACTGTTCAAATAACCAAGATTCTGTTACTGCACTGCCTATTTCTCACCATAACTGTTTTCAGATACATTTTTTAGTGTACTGTTTAGCTGTGAAATGTGAAAGTTTGTGGCCACCATGTCGGAATCAGTCGAGCTGAAACGAAGCACTGCCCTCTGGCTGGATCAACTTTCTCATTTTACAGCTAAACTGCACACTAAAACCATTTGAGGCAAGAGATACGCAATGCAGTAACGCAATCTTAATTCATATTTGATCAGCGCTGCCTAGTTTGACAGTTTGACTACAGTTCATGAGCAGTGATTGACATGATGACAGCTGTGTTTGAGACTCCTTGGCTCAGATTGTTGTTTTCAGCCATATGCAGTCGGCCAATATAAACAGTTCTGCCATTAGAGGCAGAGGAATATGAATTTTTTTTTTTACAGATTATACATCTCAAGGGATTTCAATAATTGACCATTGAACAGTTAAATAGAATATTTTTGACTGGTTATGCATGATGGTCTTTGGGTTAATTTTGCTACCCTTCAGTTTACTGCACCGCGCACCATCTGGAACTGGTGGGAGACAGACAACTGCCTAGCCATGTTAACATGCAGAAACATAGTTTCCACTCCCTGCCCGCTGGTCTACACTGATTGGCTAACTTAGCCTTGGCAGCTCTGCACTGCACACCAGTGGTGCTGGGTGGGAGCTAAGTTAGATGGTGGCACTGATCATTCGCAACTACCACCAGTAACAGTAGTGTGGTGGGACAACATTACTGCAGGAACATTGTGCCCGCCCTCCAATCTCCCCCCAGGTCGCCCTGCTGGGTAAGTGGCTAAATTTTGAGCCACAAACCCCCTTTAGCATCACTGTTACCTCTGTTAGCAGTGCCAGAACTGCTTGTGGTGCTAACATAGTTAACAATGCTACAGGGGGTTTGTGGATCAAAATTAAGTTGCTTACTCAGCGGAGCTTTATGGGGTGAGACCAGAGGGTGGTCACAATCTTTCCGCAGCAACATTGTCCCACCTCCGGGATGCCGAATCGGTGGTAACTGCCAATAATCAGCGCCACCATCTAACTTAGTTCCCACCCGGCACCACTGGTGTGCAGTGCACAGCAGCCAAGGCTGGCGTTAGCTAACAGCTAAATAAAAGGCAAGACATTTACATTACAAAACATTAAAATTTAACCTAATAAATTATCACTTTGAAGTGTGGCACTAAAGCTCAGAGTCAATGGAGAAGAAAAGTCCTCTTGTATTTCACATCATTTTATGTTTCTTTTATATTGAAAACAAATATGTGTCATGTGGGCTCCTACTGTGTGGATAATGGTGACAGTTTCAGTAAATATGATTAAAAAAAACTTTATTGTTATAAAAGTTACCAACTAAAGCTTTAAGCATATTCAAGTTGAATGATTCTGTGCTCTATCAGCTGTGTATGGTGACAAATTTACACTGCTGAACTTTCAGACTGAATCAAAGCTATTATTCTTGTTTGAATTGTTTCCTTATAGAGCCATTCAGTCGTTCTTGAAACCTGCAATTTAATGCTGATGAACATACCGAATAATTATACTGCAGTGCAATTACATAATTGATATATAACATCCATAAATGTTATATAAGACAAAATCTTGTACTTGACAGCTGTTTAAGTGTTCAAAAGATAAAGAGCATAATCTTCCACATTGAATTTCTGAAAAGCTTTTACTGAAGCTGAACACCTTTACTTTTTATTTTTATAGTTTTTTTTTTTTCTTTTTCAATAACTTTTGTGTTGAAATTAGATGGGGGCATATTTTATAATTTAGACACGTCACCCTTTTATTTATTTGCTGTGTGATTAACACCACAAAGGCCCACGCTTCATTACATAAGATTGTCGATGTACGGAGGCTCGGCTGATCGGGGAATGTAAGTGCTTTTGAAACTGCATTCCAACAATAAAGCAGTGCTGTTTTGAAAAGGGCGCACCCATACCATGGTGTCCCATAATTTGTCTAGTTGGCCCTGCCACAGTGATTCATGTGTGTGTGTTTAAGGACATGTTGCATAAGGTTAGCAGTGTCCTGTCACAGTTTCCTGGCTTGTGTAGGTATTTCCCAAGATGAGGTCAGGGTTCCTTCAAGGTCTCTAGTATAATTAGATTGAGGAACGCCTTGTCTTTACATAAGTTAATCCATTCTCCACGCAAACATGCAACCATTTTAAAGCGGCACACAACCCAATGTAACACGCTCTCAAAGCAAACCCTGTGATTTTTTAATGACTGGCCTGACAGAGGAACAGATTTGTATCAACTGCTGCTGAAGGACATGGGAAAAGGATTAGCTCTTCCTACTAGTCTGCAAAATAGATTCCATGATTCACCACAACTTTTCCATCATAAAAAAAGGCACTTCACAAACAAACATTTATCACTGTCTTTCTTCAGCTGCAACTTTTATTGTTAAAAACAGTTGTTTAGGCGATCATCGGATAAAAATAAAAATCATCCAATCAGCAAATTCTGCTTGATATTATTTGCCTCCCTTCTCTAACTATTATATCACTACATGAAGGTTGTGGTTTTAATTATTGTAAAATAAGGTCATGCCTTAATGATAAAGTGTGAAAGAGCTTCTGACAGAATTAACTTCCTTTAAAAGGCAGTTGTCAGAGGGATTAACCTCTGACATGGACATTAGTACCTCCTGTACTTTGAGAGGGGGATTGAGATATTCTTATTTGTTCTCTTTCTATTTAGCGTCTCCACCCAGCCTCAATTACAGTGGATAATTCAATCAAAGCTTGCATGTCCTGCAAATAAGCTGGATGTTTGTTTTTTTAAAAGGACAATGCTGCAGCCATGACTTAAGATCAGCTTTGACAGAAACCACGAAGCTGCCTCAGCTCAAACAAACTGACTTTTCTATTCTTCTCTTGAATGCAGTTACATAACAACTCACTTAACAACAGAAAAATGTTCCTCATGTGTGTCACAATGGCGCTGCTGTAGTGTTACTGCAATACTAGGTTCTTCAAAGATCACTGTGTGTGTATACATCAACTTTAATTTACAAGAAAGTGATTTTCTCAAATGATTAAGGCTTGAAATGTTACGATTTTTCCAATTTTCTGGATAAAGATTTATTTCTGTGATGAAAATAATTTAACTGCAGTGTAATCATTTAACTTTCTGCAGAATGTGAATTAAAATTTAGAATTATGACGGGTCACTGCTAAAACAAAAGAGCACATTAAGATATTTAAAACAAAGTTTGTACCACCACAAACCTAAAACCCTGCTACTGTTAAAATATTTACTCAGGTATGTAGAAGCTAAATAAAACTTTTTTATTACAAAAAGTATTTATAGTAAATATTATTCTTTAACTTCACTCACTGGTAAATAAAGGACATAAAAATCAATAATGAAGTTCAATTTAAAAAAATAAATGATCAAAATTCCGATAAACCAATACTGCAGGGATAAAATCATTAACATTTGTAAATTACATTTATTTTGGGCATTTAGTGAGAAACCTATTCTAGGTTAAACTGTTCATTTTAAACTACCAGGTGTTGAACAAGAACGAAACCCTACTCAAACAAACTTCCATTTAAATAAAAGAGAAAACATTTCACCTATTTCTTCTTAAAAAAAAAAAAGTATTAACTTTTCATTCAGGGTCTTGATAAAACATCTCTTACCTTTCTGTGAGCCTTTGGGGTCTTTAAGTTCTTTCTGCGCCTCCTCAATTTTATCTGTAAGACAAGAACAGAAAGCTTTTTCAGCACAGATGCACACAGAGTCTCGCTGCACAGCGCAGGCAGTGCAGAATGTAACTAATGATACTGGGGATGCTTCCCACACGGCTGCAGCACGATGAAGGTCTTTCAAATGAAAAACAGATATTCTTCCATAGCTCAGAGAGAGTGCACTATTCCATTATGGAAACTACTGTAATTATGAGTCGGGGGGGGCTTGTGTGCACACAATAACACAACCAGGCAAGCACACCCACTTACAGAAATACCAGTGAGAGTATGTATGATACACAGGTTAAGTTTGCAAACAAGTCAGCGCGGTGAGTTCACTCTCATTATCACAGAGTGAGCAGTCACCCACTGATCAATCTGCATATTTAAACAGCATTTACACCCCTCGGGGACCTTCCTCTATACGTCACAGTCCTCACCCACAATGCATCAGGTGAAGAACCTGTTTCTGTATAAACCATATGGATGTGTGGGAGGTGGCGCAGTGTTTACCGTGTGTTACTGTAATCAATATTAATTACATACGCTGGCTCAGCGTGGCGTGAATGGGTTGTACGCAGTGGAGGAGAGGCTCCTGCAGGGTCACTACCACAGGCTGTGGGAGTGTGTGTACATACATGCACGTCCAAGGCTCATTAGTTTAACGCATGTATCTCTTAGTGCTGTCATCAGTGGCGTGGGCTTTGTTTCAATACTGGGGGGACGCACGTGAAGCGGTGGTTTGAGGGCACAGTATCTCTTTGGTTTAAAAAACTGTTTGTGAATAATACAATTCCCTCGATATAAGAAATATTTACATTGCAAACTCTAGTTTAACACCTTTTTTAATCACTTTTTGTTTGAGGAAATCCAGCAGCTTTTTTGTATTTTGTCCTATTTTTCTTTTCACTTTTTGTTCTGTGAAACATATTCTGCTCACCACAAGACAATTTTGTTTACTGTAAACTGCAGTAATCAGTTTCTTATGTGCAAAAGCATTTAACAACATGAAAAATTACAACCCTGATTCCACAGAAGTTGGGATGCTGTGTAAAACATAAATAAAAACTTTTTTTTTTCAATGCAGCTATTCACATGAAATTTAGACAAGATATTGGTATTACCTCAGTAAAACACTGATAATGAAAAGGTAACATTTCTACCCATAAACATTGTGTGCAATAAAGTATAATGACACAGGGAGAAAAAAAGCCTGCTAACTGAAATTTATTTAATATTTGGAGAGGCCCTTGTTTGCAATGCCAGCCTCAGGACACTTCCTGTATGAAGAAACTAATCCCTCACAGTGTTCCTTCCTCCACACAGTCGTTAAATCTTGGAGATTTTGGGGGGCCCACTGGTGAGTCTTGAGAAAGAAATTTTGCTTTCAAAACTTTCCCACTTACTCAGTGTTGTTACAGGAAAAGGTTGCAGAGATCAAATTAAGAATGAGTGTATATTTAGAAAAAAATAATAAAGTTTTTCAGTTTAAACATTAAATATCTTGCCTCTCAACTGTTTTCCATTGAACAGAGGTCGAAATTGATTTGAAAGTCTTTGCATTCTTACTTTATTTTACATTTTACACAGCGTCCCAACTATTTTAGAATCAGGGCTGTAGTTTAAACCAATCTGCTTTTTTGTGTAAATCAGTAAAAATAAAAACAATGTGCCTTCTACATGTTTAAGTGCAACTGTGTGTGCAACACACTCACACTGACCGCAGAGGAAAATGGGCGATTACTGGAGAAGCCCGGCATGTTTCCGCCTCCCATGACCATGGAAACTAGATGGAAAAATAAACCCTCTGTGGCTTCTGTGCCCTGCATATGACATTACAGTACACGACGAGTCCTCGAGGACCAATGGTAACAATTTTGTCCTAGATTGCACAAACGTTAATGGAGGGTGAAAGAGGATGTTCATCTGTGGTTCCCAAAAATCACAGCGCGGTGCCGGGAATACTCAGAGGAGGGGGTGGACATGAGTGGGCCACAGAAGAGGTCAGTAGATTATGTCATCATATGTGTGTGTGTTTGTGTGTGTGTGTGTGTGTGTTACTACAGTCACACCCTTCTCCATCTCTCTCTCTCTGCATCCCAGGCACACGCCACGGATTACATAATGCGTCCCCACCCCTCCCTGCGCTGCCGTGGAGCAAAACAAAGGCACCCTGCCAGCAGAAACACAGCAACTGAGGCTCATGAGGAGAGAGAGGGTGTTTGTTTATGTCTTTGACGGTAAGGTATGTGTGTCTTTCTGCATATAAATGATCATGTGAACGCCCTCCTATAAAAAGAATCAGGTAGGTTGGGTTTTCCTGGCAGTGACAGAGAGAGGATCCCGAAGCTTCCCTCACGGGTTACCACGACTCGACCTCACAGCTTCCTCAAGTAAATGTCTGTTATTGCAAAAACCAATTTGAGATAATAAATGCTTATTTAAGTGGTTAGAAGATTTGGAGGTATTTTTTTGCGAGCATATGCTTCATTGTTTGCACAGCTTGATACATATGTCTCGTATTAGACCGCACTGGCAAACCGAGGCGCAAGTGATTACTGCCCAACAAAAATCTTATTAGTGGTTGTGTATGGTAGGAGACCAGAGTGTAAGCTATTATGGATCGGATTGCATTTCTTACATAACAAGCCACAAAGAGGACCCCTCACGCTGAATGACACCCATGGAGCGAAGCTCTGGAGCATGGAAAAGAACAGGAAACACCCAAATCAGTGGAAAGGGACAAGGCAGCCTAAAAAAAAAAAAAAGGATAAAAAATATTCCACGCACAGTGCCCGAGTTATTAAGACAGCAGGAAATGATTATAGGGTCGTTCATATTTCCCTTATTATGGCTGTTGGGGTTGCTGAAGTGGTCTGGGTGATGTTACGCTGCATATTTTACTGCGGACGCTTCGAGATGCCATATGAAATTCGTGTAATTGCCCTTTGACCACGTGGGAAACAATAAGAGGAATGTACACAAATGTTTTGCATGTTGCTGGTGATGAAAACCAGAGCGCTCTGATGAAAACATGACCACGAAATTTGAGGCAAACACAGTTTGAGGGCACTAAACACAAAGACGGTCCCACTTATAACTAAACTGTTTACAAGTGTGGTCTTAGACAAAACTTAGGAATACTGTGCTTAACATTCTGCAGACAAGTCACACTGTAAGTCTTTTTGTTAGAGCGCCTTCCAACCAATAAATGGCGCAAAAAAATTACATGGCTTAGTGAATGCTTTAAAGCTTGGATAGTTGCCATAGTAACTTATGTCCAAATCCTTATCCTAAATAGCCCATAAATTAAGAAATAGTAATCCAACATAATTCATTATGCATCAACATGAATAATTAAATATTCTTAAGCAAGGACATATTAACTTAGTGACAGGCCTAGTTTTGTCACTACGACAGTTAGACCACACATGGCAGGCTTACAGATATGCTAGCATCATGTTAAAAAAGTCAAACATCTGGTGTGGTTTACAAATTCACAAAGATGACCCCAAAAAGTCTGAGTGCCAGATTTGCCAAAGGAAACTTTCATATCACAAATCTACAGCCACCTTAACAAATCACTTGAAAACTGTAAGTAACAGCAGAGTGGTCTTGCAAAGTATTCTTTTTTCTAACTATTATGGCTAATGTTACTGCGACCTGCATGCCAACAAGCCCCTTTTACACTGCCTGCCTGTGCCACTGCCTGAATTCCGCATTGTTGTTCCGCCTCGCTGTTCAATAAAAAAAAGTCTGATTGCGGAATGGGGAGCAGAGTTGTCACGCCTTAAAGCCGGCAAGGGAGGAAATAACAGTGTCTGTGTCTGTAAGAGACAGCTGACAGGACAGGATCGTGGACGTGACGAGCGTGACGTTTTAGTGATGCGTTGTGCGTGGGACCCACTGCCAGCAGGTTTAAAAAGCAGCTGATAGCAGTTAGCAGCTAACTCAAAAAAGAGGCACAACGGACAAAGATGTCTGCCAGTTGGGGAAACTATGATGTCCAGGAGCACGACCTCTGCGTAAAAAGGCCTGAAGTAGCTATTGTCGCATTATTTTAGGTGCGTCAACTCAAAACTGGTGTTTAAAAAAATTTTCTTATGTGTGATGGTGGGAACAAGAGGTGCTGTCCTGCTCCTGCTGTGGATCACTGGTACACACTGTACAGAAGCGGCTGCAAAGGGGAGTCGCTGCATGCGTTGTGGGAGGAGTGATCATGCAGCTGTCTTGTTGAGGTCGGGATGTGTGGGCAGTTAAAATCATTCCACAACCAGGAACCATGGGTTATGAAAACCATCCAGAAACATGGAAAATTAGTTTTACGACAAATAAACGATAGATTGATTGATTGATTGATATTTTTCACTGAAGTTTTATTGCACCAAATTTGGTATTTGGGACAGCCCTAAAAATGACCAAGAACCTGCACAGCATACTGAACCACTTGCCTGAGAGGTTTATTATGCTTCAGTAGGCTGTAAGCAAAAGCATGTGAAGCATCTCTTTAATAGTTTTGTCATTTATGAGTCAATACACTCCGCAGCTGTAACTTAAACATGTGGCTGTAACATTACATCTCTGTCAAATCAAAAAAGAGATTGATCTTCATCTTGTTTACTCATGTTTCCCTCCCTTATCTACCTGACCCCTCTCTCCTGATGCAGTGCTGCTTAACAACAGCGCAACAGACAAAATCTGAAATGCAGATCAAGGTTCAGTCTCAAGGTGGCCGACTCGTGATCTTTGATCGGTGCAACATGACATTTGTGCGAGGATCGGGCTGGGAGGGGCCGGAGTGGGTGGGTACATGTCAATTAAGCAGGAGTTTGTAGGCGAGGGAGTCAGTGTCTCCTCTCTGGTCGCTGTCATGACAACCACGAATCTTTAATGCAAACCCCCTGGCTCGCTGCATCTTCCAGCCCACTCCTCTCTCTGCACTGTTGAAGACGAGTGGGAAATGTGATTATTCGTGCCCCGAGGTGCAAAGTGACGTCACCAGCACAGGAAACGTGCACACTTCTAGATCCTGCCGCCCACCTGATGTGAATTTACAACCCATCAGCTGTGGCCAAGGGGGGGGGTCGCTCAGTGGGAGGGGAAGTTCATTGCAGCTCCATTAAGGCGTCTGACAGACAATTATTAGTGAGGACATAGCCACGGATACAAACACATGCTAATGAGCTGGAGCACCAACCCACCCCTGGAAAATGGACCTAATAAACCAAACTTGTGTGTGGAAGTAGACCCCTGCCTGTCTAATGAATAACATTACATTGCAGATAAGTGGCAACTTCAACCCACATGGAGCAGCAGCACAACTGCATCTCCCTGGCACTGGAGCCCCCTCCCACCCCGAGAGCCCCCTTCTGCCTGTTGGCCAACAAATACCCACCAGGCTCCACACAACCACGCCCCCCCCCCCCGCCGATGCCAGCCTGTAACACATTCATATTTTGCTCGACAGCCTGCCCTGCTGGGCCTCAACATGCCAAATGGCAGCCATCAATGGCAGCTTTTCACAGAGTCCATATGCACAGTGTCCACGTGTTTCAGACGGCCCTGGCAGCTCGGCTCCAGCTTTCCCTACTAGCATCAAAGATAAATGTTTGAGGGGAGGGGGACAAGTTGTTTTGCAAAAACAGCATCTGTGAGGGTTGAGGTGTCATCAGTATGCGTGACACTACGCCAGTACACCAGCAACAAGCCTGAACAATGCCAGTGGACCACCGTGTGTGGGCAGATGGGCGTCCATCAGCGATGATGAAGCGCAGCAGCAAGTCACTTCATTCCCCCGTTTTAGGACAAACGGCGCTGTAAGTGTTAAAGGTTGAAGTCATGTACCTGTTAGTGTGGAGCAAGCTGTCGATACACACAGACATACAGTGATAGCAGGTTGATGTCTGGGTGCACTGCCAGCTGGATGTGGACTGCACACAAACAAACGCAGTGTTTGGAGAGGAAGAGGAGGAAGAGATGCCTCAGCAAGCTGAGGATGACGAGATGGGAGTCGGCAGCTGCCCCCTTCTTCCCCGTCACTGTGCGGGAGGGAGATGGAGATTATGTAACTCGAGCACCTCCACCAGCCTGCTGTACACGCCCGGCTGTGTGCAAGCGCATCAAACACACCCTCGCAGTGGCTGATGCATTTTCACATTGATTACTAGCGAAGACATTTTCCAGTAAACACAAGCAGATGGAAACTTAAATGCACAAGTCGATTCATCAGAAACTATTTTGACATTTCATCAATTGTTTCAGTATTTTTTCAAGCAGAGAACACACATCCCAAGCTTCCACACTGTGACAGAACAAAAATGGACAAAAATGACCTTGAGTGTGACTTTACCTCGTTCCTGACATTGTGCAGCACAGCAGCTTAATCAATAAGGAAAATAATAGTTAACTGCAGCCCTCTACAGTAGAGCAGAGGCGACTAGTTTGGATAATAATAATTAATAAACATAAAATTCATGGTTAACAATTCGGACATCTCGATTATATTTACAGTAATTACTCTAGCAGAAATTAAATGCTTTAGTTGGTTCTGTATAATAATAACTTGATTAACCTTTGCTAAGACAAAACAAGAACTCAGAAGACAACATATAACGCTCTAAGAACAGTATTAGAGAACCGAGACTTATTCACATTGTTGCGCCTTCCCAGAGTCCCATCCATGTTTACTGTCTACCTGGTTTGCTGCTTCTAATTTGGTGCTGGAGAGAGCGCAGCTATTCTTCACCGTTTACGAGCCAGGACTAAAACTTATGATAATATTAAGCATCTTTGACTTTGCTGGAACGGTAGGGCACTAAAGAGACTGACTTAAGACATCTCGGACTGAGTTTTCTGACCGCCTTACACCAAACAGTTGAGATCATGAGAGCACGCACCAACAGAGGTAAAACTCGTGATTTTATTCCCACACTGAAAACTTGTCTGTGACAGTGAAAGTCACAGACAGTCACTTGAAAAGTCATCTGATGTAACACCAGCATAACTCCACAGAAATTTCCAACAGTTTTTGTTTACGTTATTTCTGAAGCAAGATCCTGCTGGTTCAGATGCAATGATTCACTGTTCTTTGTCTTATATGGCAGTAAACTGAAGTATTATGCAGATTACTGTTAACTTCTTTGTTCTTTTGTATTACAGTTTCATACAACAGATGTAAAAATATTTCCTTTCCTTTGACTGTGGATCCACATCAGTGTCACTCACTGAAACAAAATGCAATCATGTGACCATAGCTCTCTTATTACACCAGGACATCTCCTCCTATAATAGTCACAACAACAGCTGGGCGATGCACGAGCGCCGCAGAATTCCCTGTCATCTTTTACAGGGAAGTCTGTTGATCTTATCTCAGCTTTTTTCTTCCTGCGGCCTGCGGAGGAGACGCAGCGTTTCTGCAGCCCTCAGCAGCTGACCCGTGCAATAAGTGGCCATAAGGGTTACTGTCAGCATCTGACACATTCTTTATCTTCGCGGACACGCCCATACAAAGAGACGGCCTTGAGGGAGATGAACCGGTCTGAAAGTAGAGACTGAAAGAACAGGAAGTGCTCAGACGATGATGCAGAACAGAGGAATCCCCCCCCTCCCTCCCGCCGCCATACCCAGAGTGTCCCATTACCCTGCAGTCCATCATCATCAGCTGGCTTAGAGGAGAGCGCAAAGTGACTTCCCTCCCTCTCCTTCCTCACATTAGTCGGACTGAGAGCTGGAGTGGCTCGCTCTATCAAATCTAATCGACACAAAAGGACAGAGATAGGGAGGATGAAAGATGGAGAATGAGGCGAGGCGCACATAGAGACGAGCATGGAGCCACAAAACTACTGAAATGTGCTCATAGTGCTCGAACAAGGACATTTTGATAATTGATTAATGTGTAACTCTTTTTGTTATAAAATGTATTTATGAGCAAACAGAGTAGGAAAAACACGTTTATATCAGCTTTCTAACTGTAATTTTCAAACAGCAAAAAATAGTTTGTAGCTGGTTTCACCTCTTATGAACAGCTTCCATATATGTAGCTAAATTAGGGTATTTAAACAGCGTGACTAAGGCTAAGAAAATGTGAATAATGTACGTAACCGGGAAGTGCATCGTACCCGCCCCGCAGACCCTAACCACACCTGATTGACGCAACTCTCTTATTCCAGCTGGTGCAAAAGACAGAGCTGACACACACTCAGCAGAGGATTAAAACGTTAAAACATTCTATTAATTCTTATTTCATTACAAACCTTATCATCCAACACCCACAATGTTCTTATTCTTTCACCCAGAACCTAACCAGGAAATTAAATTAAGACAAAATAACACCTACAGATCAACTATTTTGCAGGTATTGGGTATCTGCAGATACCTGACCCGATGAAGGACTCTGTGGTGTTGTACACGGAATATCTTTAGGTTTTGAACCTTTTGTATGAAAGGAAACATCTCATTTAGAGACATCACTTTGAACATTATGAATAAAATATTACATAATAATGAAAAATGCCTCTCTTAATCTCCTTAAGTTCAAATATCTTTACATGTCTTTGTTTAGTCCAAAACATCTTGAGTTTATAAAAACAGAAAAGCAGACAAACTGAATCCAGCAAATGCTTGGCATATTTGCATGATACATTACTTAAAAAAAAATAACTGATTGTCATAAGAGTTGGAGATTTTTTTTTCTGTCAGTCATCTTATCATGAGACAGGTCTCTCCGACCATCAGGTCTATCCAATCACAAATTTGTGCTTTACTGGCTCTTTAAAGATTGTTCTTCATCACTGGAAGAGTCCTACAAAGCCTGTTTTTGATAAATGGTTAATATTAATTCTAGGGCTGTACTACAGTCAGAGTTATGTAAGCTGAATCAGATTTCGCTGTTCAATATTTGTTACTTCTTTTCCATATATAGTTTTAAAGTTTGAACAGGGTTCAGCGGGACATTCAACATGACAGCAACATTCCTATAGTACAGTAAACAAGCCAACTATGCTGACAATAAAACTGAAATGTGCAACAACATTTTTTACCAACACTAGCTATCAAACAAAAACCAGAGACCGTGTAGTTGGTTGCTTTGATGTGTCAATTAACCACTTCCAAGCAGAGGAGAGAAGATAACGTTGTCTCAGAGCCTGACTGGGCAAAGCCTCGCTGACCCTGGGCAACTGCCTCTGTGTCCACAGCTGCCTTACTTAAGAGCGACGTGTAAACATTAAGTGCTCACTCTGTCGCTAAATGTGGGGACCAAAATGTCCCCAGAAGTGCACTGTACACTGACTGACAAATAAATAAATTAAACATGACTGCTAGACTTGAAGGAATCTCAGTCGACTGAGGGGTCACTGACTGATTATTCAAATGTCCAGCTTTCAGGGGGCGGCCCTAATCGACACTTTTGAATCTTTAATCGCAAGGATAATAATTATCAGGGAAGTTATATGAAGTCTGGTCTCATTTTTTAATGTATGCAGTTTAAAAGTAACATAACAGAATGAAAATATTCCTACTTTTAATGAAGCATAAATGAAGAAGCGCATTTTCATTTAGGTTGTCTGTTTTGTTTTTCTTCCTTTTTTGTTGTACATTTAACTTTTAGGCTGATTTTTGCTTTATTCTGTTTGTTACTTGTTCTTTATTCATTCACTGTAGTATGATTTCTTTTGTTGCATTATGTTGTTTATCTATTGGAAAATTTAATACAAAAATTTCAATTACTAAAAAACAGAACACTGAATGTCTTGTCATCTTGTTTTTCATTATTTGATCAGAGAGTTTCTGATTTAAACTTAAACATATTTTATTGACATGTTCTTTTGGAGCTGCTTTTGTTCAGGCAACATTTCACAATGCAAGAAAAACATGATTATATTAAAGTAAGGCACACACAGGTATCCTATCTGCACTGGAATGAAACATTTCAAAAAATAAAGAGCAGCATGCAGAGCAGAAGAAGAAGACGGTTTGATGCATCTTAAAAACACTCGACATAAAACAGTGAAGCAAAGTCCTGCTCTCTCTGCAGGGTGGAGACCAGCTGCTGACTGCTAAGCATCGCGGTGGAGGTTGTGTATGAGCAGCATGTTGAATGGAAATGACAGAGCCAGGGCAGGTATGAGTTAAAAAAACATCGCCTTAACCAGAGCTTTGGGCAGGCAGCCTTTTAATAATGCATGCCTATAAAAACAGGGAGGGATGCTGAACAGAAACACAAGCTGTACAATTACACGCAGAAATGTGGATTTGTTTGAGTTTCTGTCCCATTTTCTATAATAATAACAACAATAATTAGAGGACATGTTTGGAGGTGAAGTCATTACTTCCTTCCCTTGTAATAATTCGTGACGAAGCTGCAAACACCCAGTCAACAAATGAAATATTGATCACACAGACAAAGACAGTGGTTTGGTAGCTGTACAGTACTGCTGCCCCCGCAGGAAACTGTAGGTGGAAGAAGCAGCAGACTGGAGGCCACTGATTATTGGGACTGCGTGGGCACCCTTGTGAAAAATTGATATAACGAGAACTCTACTGGGTGGGTAGAGAAGTGTGTGTACGTGTATGTGTGTGTGTGTAGGGGGGGGTTTAATGGTGCAGGCGGGGATGAATGTGAATGTTAATATAACCTCTTCCATCTTTTTCAGACCACACACACAGATTTAACCCCCACTAACAAAAAAAAAAAGATCTGCCTGCACCAAAATAGACCATAAAGAGCCAGACTCCAAACACAATACAGAGCAGTGACGCCAAGAAACACTAAATAATGATTTCCTTCCCTCGCAGTCACAAATCATGGAAGGTGTGAAGCCTGTAAAGCTTGTTTTTATTTAGGACGTAGTAAAATAAATCACAAGCTGCCCAGAAGAATCTGCAACTAACATTTATTTTCATTATCGATTCATCTCAAGTGTTTTTCCATTAACCAGCATAGAGGTCACAAATTCAGTGTGAGGGGGTTTTAAATGGACATTAAAGCAGAAAAAATATTTTTAATACACAAAATCCTGCTCTTTCATTTGGATTTTTTATTTAATTTGATTTTTTCCTTACAAATTACCTGGTTAATTTATGTAGTCAAAAGAAAATCGTGGTTGACTGAAATTCTACCTAATCTCCGACCAATTGATTGGTCGTAGGGGAAAAATATCTGGATGTTATCTCAAGATTAACTAAATCAACTACAGTGCAATTTTTGTTTTCCTGATGCTATTGTTGCAGTGGGACCTAAGGGTGCTACACTACAGTACTAATGCCAGTGGTGTGATGAGGCGTGAGCATCTATTCTGCATTGAGTGGTTTTGAGGGTTGAAAGATGTTTGAATGAAATGCTTCAGCCGCTCATCACTCTTACTTCTCACCCATCCAATCATAGTGACGAAGAGGTGGGACAAATACCACAAAGACCAACCGTCACATCATCTGCAAGTGCAGAACAGCAGTGCTGGAGCGGAAACTAATACTAAATCTGCTCAGATCGGCGGGACCGTCCTCCCTGCCCACGTGCTTCAGCCTTCGCTTCGTCCAGAGCAAGTACTCTACCTTGTGCTGGCATTTTCACTTCAGTGGATGTTCTGTTTCATAGCAACCAGACACAAACAAGGCGTCTCAGTTGAAAATAATGCTGCGCCCAGTTTGGCATTTTCACAAGAGTGCCTGGGGGAAGAAACACTTTGAAAGTAACACCAGCAATTGTCCAACCAATGAGAATGTGGTCAGACTAGAGCACATCGACCAACTAACTGACCAGCAGAGCAGAAGGCATCAGCCGTGATTATTTTAGCATAATTTAAACACAACAAGGGAAATAAACCATTTTGCGTTAACTCATCTCAGAGCTTTGCTTTAAGGGGTCACGAGCCAAAATGGTTTGGAAACACTGATTTAGTCGATGAATTTAAAAAACAAAAGCAAAAACACCAACACTTTTATAGAATCCAAAATTACATCATCAAAATGCTTCTTTTGTTCGACGTTACAGAAATACAAAAACAGGCTTGCACATCAGAAACTGCTCCTTTTGGAAATTTTAATCGTATCACCACTTGTGACGTTTCAGGCACCAGCCCTTCATCAGACATGAAAAAGACAGGCTTATCTTATTGTTGACCTGTTTTTGTTTGTTTGTTCATCCAGAATTTAGCATTTATCATTTCTGGATGTGCGTGCTGTTTTTTGAGTCTTCTGTTGGACCTAACAGCCCCAAACCCAAAGATGTTCAGTTTACAGTCAGATAAAACAGAGAAGTAAATCCTCACCAGTGGTCCTTTACTGATGTAAAAGCACTGATAGTAAGCCTGATCTCACTCCCAGGGCATAAAAAACAAACAAAAAGCCACGCGGTCAGTGGCCCCCGGCATCAGACACCGACACACACTACACCCTCTAGCAACTGTATGAGAGGCACCAGACTTTTGACAAATTGCAATGTGAACCCACCGACATAATTATTAGATGTTCAGAGCAATGGACGAAGTATAAAGAGCAAGAAAGTCCGCTTTGAGGTGGATGCATCCAACAAGCACTGGACTTTAAACCAGGATGCTGGTGTTCATGTCCTGCGTGAAACTAAAAATCAGTGTTGAGCTGTTCTGTCATGTAAGTCAACTGATGTCAACCGCAATCTTTTCCTCTAAGTAAGTAGTTCTGTTAACCTAACTGCCAACCTGTTGCATCAAGATACAACACAAAAGGCTGCCCCCGGCATCGAAATAATGACGCGTCTGCCCAAGCATTAAAATATGACGACCACACGTACCACACAAAATACTCTGTTGCAAGTAAAAGTCCCGAATTAAAAATGTTACAATAGTATATTCATAAAAATGTAAGTATCAGAAGTATTTAATACAGAAAAAAAGTCCCAGTGAGTGTTGGGTTAAATATATTATATCATTACATTATTATTACTGATTTGAATGTTTTATTAATCTGCCAGTTGTTTTCTTGATTAATCCATCCATTTGATTTGTAAGAGACCTATCAGAAATGCCATCACAGTTAAGTCACCATCCAAAATTATTCAATTTACTGTAACTTAAGATAAAAGCAGCAAATCGTAACAGTAGCTGAAACTATCAGTTATCAAATGAGTTGCAGATTAATTTTACGGCGATCAGTTAATTAGATCATCATCTGCATATTTCAGCTCTAATTCTACACTCTGTTGGGTAATTAAATGTTTCACAGTGCATCTTATTTTTAAAGTTCCTCATGTTTTGTATGTTGATCTAAAGAATCAGTAACTCTATGGTGGAGCAGAAGTATAAATCAAAGGAAAATGGAAATACTACTGATCCTCACATTTAAGAAGCTGAAACTTTGGTCTTCTCACATTCAAAGGTTACTACTGATGATTAATTTTCAGCTAATCATTTCAGCGACTGCTCTATAAAAAGTCCTGACTGAGCCCTCAACTTTTCAGTTTAGATTCCTGTCAGCGTTTGAGCCTAACAGTTTCAGATAAGACGTGAAAACACTCATTGAAATTCAGCAGCGAGCCCTCGACTGTACACAAACACCCACTTCTTTCTTTCTTTCTTTGCCGAGGCTAAAAAAAAAGAAGAAAAAAAAAAAAGTGGAAGTAAAACAAGCTGCACGTCAAACTTCGTCAGCGTCTCGAGTTCCCCCTCTGGGTTGTGAGGTGCTGTGACACAGAACTAACTGAGCTCAGTGACTGACGGGCGGCCGCCGCGTCGACGGGCCTCGTGGGACAGGAAGCACGTTTCATTCGTTTCAGTGTGAAAAACAAATTTTGCACACATACAGTGAGCTCTGTGCGTCAGCTGCAGGAGGAGGAGGGAGGGAGGGAAGGTGTCACATGCAGCTCAGACTGTATTTATTAATCATGTTAATTAGAGCTGAAATGACTAATTGTTCAATCTATTTGTTGATTGACAGAAAATTTTTAAATTCATTGTTTAAAATCTCAGATTTACATTAAAAATAACAATACCTTCCTGCTTTCCTTTGGGTTTTTTTTGTGAATAAAACTGAATATCTTTATTATTGTGACATGGATACCCTGTGATATTTGCTCACAATTGTTTTATTGTAAGAGCATTTTTTTTCATGTGATGTTAATTTGGCTGGTTTAGGAATTAAATAAAGAAATAAAAGATAAATTCTACAATTGGCTAATTCTGCTTGCCGAGGAAGACCCTGTGATTCAATCAAAAGCCAGAGAACAGATACTGAATGGACCTTAAAGTGAGACTGTGCTGCCAACATCTGTTTCTGTTTCAATTAAACTGAGTATCTTTGGGGTTCATCCAGCAAAATCATTATGTAAGCTGTTGCTATTGCAACTGGCAGCCAGTCACAAACTCCATTTTTTTCCAATGTGTGCACCCCAAAATAATTTGTTCATATTTGTTACATTCATTTATTCATTGTAACAACTTATCCTGTTAGTGGTCACGGAGGCCTGGAGCCTATCCCAGCTGACATTGGGCGAGAGGCAGGGTACACCCTGGACAGGTCGCCAGACTATCATAGGGCTGACACATAGAGACAGACAACCATTCACACCTACGGACAATTTAGAGTCACCAGTTAACCTGCATGTCTTTGGACTGTGGGAGGAAGCTGGAGTACCCTGAGAAAACCCACACTGACACAGGGAGAGCATGCAAACTCCACACAGAAGGGCTCCCCATCCTGGGTTTGAATGCAGAACCCTCTTACTGTGAGGTGACAATGGTAAACACTGCATCACCGTGCCACCCCTTTTTCTTATTAGCGATATTTTAATAATGCAGTCACATTTGGAACCAGAACCAGACAACACTGCACGTGCTGGTACATTTACTCACATGCGCACAGGCATCTTCTGGTACTTTGTACACCAGGAATTGAGGGTGAAGACATTAACTTAAAACACTTAAGATTCAAATTCTGAAAGTATCAGACAAAACACAAACTACAGAGAGGTCTGTTTTGTTACTGTCAAATATTCATTACTAAGTTCATGTAAAACTGTATAGTATCTCAACTACTCAAAATATGAGCTGACTAAGAATGACATCATTTCAGTTTTGCCAACCAAAAGCTGACGCCTGCTTTCCCTCCTGACAACCACTTTAAAAGTTATCGCTGAGCTCTGGTTTCAGCAATGATGAAAATAATAGTTAGCTGCATCCCAGTTAATAAACCCACACATCTGTGCAGAAAGCCAAGCACCTAACAAATACTGCAGTTGCACAGCCTCTGAGTGTGGAGAGCTTTACAGTAACAGTCGATTATAAAAACCAAACTTCATGACAAATTAAGCCCAGGACTCACATGTCAGTCTGTTTGCTACAGAGCAGCCCGGCGTCCCGCAGCTCCTGTCAAACCATTACTGAGAGCAGCGCTGCCTTCAGTTTAAGGAACTGAACTTTGAAACAGTCGAGAACAACTTTGAAAACACGCTCAGGCTCGACCGTCCCTCTGCTCGCTTGTTGTTGGTTACCGTGGCGCCACGGTTGAGTGGCAGCACTTCCTGTCTGTGTCTTTCACTCTGAGGAGACCTGTATCATTCAGTTTCACAAGAGAAGGGGTATTCTGCTGTTGATTTTTAGTAGAAGTTAACAATAAAAAAACACCACAAATAAACAAAGCTGCAGCTGCACTCAGGTCTGACCTCAATCTGACCAGCAACACACTAACATCTCATTCAGCACAGAGCAAACAGCTACTTCATAACAGTAAATAATGCAACATATCTCTGCCTGTTTCACTACAGGACAAAATGTTCACTTCTTACCCTGCTGATGTTTCATGGAACAAACACCATGAAGCTCCTTTTGTTCGGGAACAAAAGGCAGCTGGAGAAAGAACAACAACTGCACACACACTCCAGTGTCAACACAAGCAGTCACAAGTCTGCGTTTCCGCCCTATCAGCTGTGGCTCTGCAGCGGTGCGGGGCGGTTTCCTCCGAATAAAGTGACGAGGAGGGGAATTCCTGTAAGGCCCAGGAAGAGAGAGAGGGGGGAGGGAGGGCCTGCCCAAACAGAGCAGGCCGGGTGACGTCACTTAAACCGGCTTTGGCACCCTCCAGGGGATCCTTCTCTCTCGCTCTCCCTCCCTCTCTGTGTTTGTGTCAGAGGGGGAGGAATTTAATGTGCCCTGCCAACTGCTGGTTGCCCAACAGCTCACTCACCGGGTGAGGAAGACTTCCAACTCTCGTCCTACAGCTTCTCTTTCGGTTCCTTCTCAACAATGAGCTTGCAACTTTAAAGTTGTACAGTTTCATTATGTCTTTAATGAGCTTCATATGACTGAGGCTCCCTTCAGATGGGTTTTATGATACTTTGTTTGGCGTTGAATGTCTGGTCAGATTCTTGCTCAGATAGTTCCTGCTTGAAATCAATTCTGTACGACATCTATTGCTCGTCTGTCCATCCTGGAAGAGGGATCCCTCCTTAGTTACTCTTCCTGAGGTTTCTACCGTTTTTCCCCCGTTAAAGGTTTTTTTTGGGGGAGTTTTTCCTTATCCGCTGTGAGGGTCCTAAGGACAGAGGGATGTCGTATGCTGTAAAGCCCTGTGAGGCAAATTGTGATTTGTGATATTGGGCTTTATAAATAAAATTGATTGATTGATTGATTGATTGATTGATTGATTGATTGATTGATTTCAGCCCAGTCACCAGAATGGAATGTCATCATTGTACCTTTCTGTAAACCACTGTTTCTGATTACATGCTTATGAAATGACTTTGTCGTCAGGAGGTGGTGGGGAAGCAAGATAGCTACCAAGCTGCAGATCACTGTTCGACACCAACCGGTTGTTTTTTGGCAAAAACATTGGGCTGCATTTCCGCTACATAAAAACGTGCGAATGTTACATATCCAGGGTTTGCAGAAATGTACAATGCCAACATTAATTTGGGTGATGGGGTTGTTTTAATATAACATAGTACCTAGTTTTAAATTCTGCACAATTTTATGCCTTGGATTCAAATTTTAATTGCGTGATTTTCTTTTTTATACATATTTGTATGAGCTAAAACATTAAATGAACATATTAAAGTGGCAGAGGACTTATATTTGGACAAAATTATAGATATTTTCACCATAAATTGATCCAGAAAATGCACAAATTGGTGCATCACCAGAATGCAGAAAACTAAGTATTTAATGCTCAAAATTTTTTGATGGAGGAACTCCAAATCCCTGTTTCATTTGTGTCTCCCCCAAAGTTATAACAAGACCTAACAATATGCAAAAAAATATATATTCTGATTAGTTTTTATATGTAATGTGTATTTTCCTTTCTTTTTTTGTTGCTTGTATTTTTTAATGTCCGTCTTTGATTGATAATTTAATCTGAATGTAATGTTATGTAAAGCAAATAAAATGTATGAAGTCACTGCTGTTCTTCATCTTTATCTGAGGAAATCCGTGGCAAACGTAGACACCCGGCAGCAATGTTGTTTTCCTTTCTATCTCCAAAAAAAAGGGAAAAAAAGAACATTTAAGGTCTGTGTGTGGGCGCGTGGAAGTGCCTGTAAAAACTGCTGAATTTTTAAAGTCAACATTAAATTGTGCCTCTCTGGACTGACTGAGTGACAGAGAGATGTTGACACTGACAGGCTGAGATAACGCTACAGGGTCTCAGTCAGAAACAGCCCGCAGGTCACTGTGGGAGGGTTTTTTAAAGGGCCGGTCGATATTTAAAGGAGGGATTCACCCCACTCAGGGCTGACAGGCTGATGGGTGTTACATAAGCACAACTAGCCAGACGCTAAATGACACACGCATCTCCCTGGGTGACGCTCGCCTGTACATTTCACCTCACTGTAGTGGAGAAAAGAGGAAGCTCCCTCTGCTTTATTTTTGGATTAGTCATTACGGGGAATTCTGAGGGTTTTACATTTCTGCCGCAGAAGAGGTTCAGAGAATCAGATAAATATTTACCCAGGGCCAGAGACAACAAACAGCGTGACCAAGCAGTTTTTGCAGTGTCATTGCCGGGGTACAGAAGATAAATACTTCACAGGCAAAAGCTCCAACATCAACATCATGCTCTGTAATTAGGTCGGCCAAAGCAACAGCATAAAGTTGGTGTTGGCGGGCTGAAAGCAAAAATAAGCACTGAGTCACTGAGTTCTTTAAAATGACCTAAGGAGGGATCACTCAGAAAACACTGCCCCTGTAAGTGTGTGTTTGAGTGGAGAGCAGAGGAGGACACGCCGCCTCATCCCTGTGGGAACATCTGAGTTAATGACAGCTAAGCTGGTGATAATGAAACAGAGCCTGAATGAAGTAATCCAGCTAGTAACTCTAATACTCTGCCCTCTGTGTGTGCCGGCTGTCCATCAGGTTAAAGATGTCTGCAAACACACACGATCACACACATCCTCACAGTCAGTCAGCTTGAAAATAGTCATGAATTAAATCATATTTGTTGCCAAAAACTGTTCAATCCTCTCTGCATACAACCAGACGCCCACGCTGACCCCTTCATACTCTAAATACCAAACTGAAACCAATCCAAAACCACGCGGGGAGGGACGATGAATAACAAAGCTTAATCGCAGAGTTAGACTCCATTCAGACAGCTCCCATCATAACCTTCTTTTCACTTGGCTTCATCAAAAAACTTTCATGCATACAGTCGCTATCAGAGCCGCATTCAACCACACACAAAGGCCGCATTCACATGTCCTTTTGTTTGTCTTAAATGAGCTGATTTTTTGGCAAAAATCTGAAGCAAAATGTCAAACTGCAGCCTGAAACCAGTGCTGTCACTGAGTTCATTTATGTGAGTACAATTCTGAGATACTTGTATTTAAAACTTGAGTATTTTCATTCTTTGCTACTATAAACTCCAACTCTGCTACATTTAAGAGTAAACCAGTGGCTCCTCTTACAAATAAAGCAGTGGCCAGTTGAGGCTCCTTGTCATGTTTCAGATATCTGTGAGATGTTCCACCATAGAGCAACAACCCTTCAACCCATACATGTCATGGACATATAAGGAGACATGGATACAGCGTTGGAGTTGGGGCCCCATTTATTCCTATGACAATTGCCCGGTAGCTCATGAAGCCAAAAATGTTTAACTGCCGCGTATCAAATTACCCAGATGATCGGCATCTGATCAACATCCTGCATCATTGGGCCCCCAGAGCAAGCACACAAGAGACTTATGACCGTCGAGCCAGCTAGATTAGTTCAAGTTTAGTGCTCTGCTAACTAGGGATGCACCGAAATGAAAATTTGTGGCCGAAGCCGAATAATATTAAGCGCTTGGCCGAATACCGAGTACCAAATACCGAATATCATTTAGTTTTTCATTAGTTTTTGCAGATGAACCCCCTCCAGATTAGTGTTGTCACGGTACCAAAATTGGGACCGAAAGTGCGGTGAGGTTTGTGGGCCGTGAACGGCTCGTTTCTCCTCTGACACATCACGTACGGTCTGTGTTCGGCTGGCTCGACTGTTCAGGTACTTCTGGGCAGTCATGACGCCAAGAAGAGGATATTATTGGAGCCGACTTCTCCGTCGCCCGGTAATCCGATGGCCGCCATAATTGACAGGAATGCATTACTGTCTGTGTCTGTGACCCCCGTTCAACCCACAACCGACGGGATTCGCCTTTCGTTTCTGCTGCTGGTTGAAATCTGTAGGCTGCTCGCACAGCGTGCTGAATGATTTAAGCCTATTTTGCTCGCTCAAAACTATTTTTAGTCGCAAATGCGAGTGCCGTCACACTGCCGACATTTTGCTACGCCTGTCAAGGCACGCTGTTTGATTGCGTTATCAAAACACGCGGCTATTATTCGGCCTTGCTTTTAACTTATTCCACCGAATACCGAATGTGTGTTTTTTTGCAATATTTGGCCGAATATATTCGGTTACCGAATATTCGGTGCATCCCTACCGCTAACTTTAATGGGGATACAATTACTTAATTTCGTTGCCCTTCTAGACTTTCCAAATGTTATCAGACCAAGTGCATCAAATCCCAAGGGTGAAATGAGTCATTTTGCAGAGGTTGTGATGTGACGCACAAAAAAAACAAAACAAAACAAAAAAAAATCATCCATTGATTTACAGAGGTCGCTTTCACAATGTAAGTTCATGGGTAAAATTCTTTTAGGGCCCAGTGTTATCAGATGGCACCTCAGAAGTCGCAATTCCATTGGTTGACCACTACGAATTGGCTTCAAAGCCTAGTGAACTTCCTGGGGGCCTGGACCATATACATCGTTTGTTCCTATCCTCTGATGTGACCCACAGAAGCATTTGCTAAATTAGCACCCCTATCAATTAGGTTAGGTTTAGGAAAAGAATTACCCTTGGAGCATCTTCACATTATGATTTTAATGTTACCAGGCGATAAGCATGTACCGTAATGTTACATACGTAACTTAGAATAACTCCAACGGAAGTCTCCTGTGTGAAAGTCCTGTGTTTGTTTGACCCCTCCATCTATCCTGACCACCTCCCCACACATACATTGTTGCTCTTTAAACCACATACCCTGGTCATAACTACTGTGGCCACTAAAGGTCACTGCCTACACTAAATGTAATGACTCGTAATAAGCGGCTTGTACAATTTTAGTTTTCTTTTTGAGGAGAAGATGGTCTCCAACGAGGAAAAAGTCAAATAAAAAAAAATAAAAAAAATAAAAAAATAAATAAAAAAAATTGTGTAGCAGTTGTCATCTCACATCCCAATAGATTTATCTTGTGACTCTTCTGAGGGTTCCAACCGCTAGGTTGGGAAACGCTACACTGAACTGTCGATAAAGTAATTAAAAGCTGCAACAGTAAAACACTGCTTCATGTATAATAATGTATCAGTTCCAGGGGACATTTACTGAGAACAAGCACTTTTACTTTTGATGCTGTGATATTACCTCTGTACTTTCACTTTAGTAGAATTTTAACTGCAGGACTTTTACTTGTATCCCACCGCTGCTAAAATTCCAGAGAAGCCTGAACACGACCACTTACCATCAGAGACACATTTATAACTCAGAGGCACTGACGCAACTGTGCGTCCAATCAGAGGAATCTAACACAATTCTGGCCAATAAGTTTCATCCGGTTGACAGATGTTGCTCTCGTATCTCTGAATCTAATCACAGCGCCATCCTCGCTATGGGAGAGGAGACTATTACAGCAGCCGAGCCTTCTAGGAAAAAAGACAACTCTTAATTAGATCTGGAGCTTATGATGCTGAGTGCAGTGAGAGGCAGTGGGTGTAACAAAAGGCAGTGAGCCTATACAGGAAATAAGGATCTAAAACGTACACCAGGTCATTGATCATGTTACAAAACAGCAGTGGGATCCTGCTCAGAATCAGCTTCTGTATCTTGGCTGCCTCTCACCTATTCTCTTCCTCCCTCTCCCTCCTCCCTTTTCTGCTTTTTCGATTGCAAAACAAGGCTCGTCTCTTAACCGTCAGCCTCTCCTCCATCCACTGCCTCCCACTGCTCACTGCTCGCCCCTCAGGGGAGGAGCTGAGATGTTAATGAAGCTGTTGTGATGTGAGTGTATGTGAAGAGTTGTACTGTACATGGAAATGTGAGGCATTTTTACAGCATGAGACACATTTAGACAAATGTCCTTTTTGTCTTGTCTTGATTGTGAACTGCAGACACAATTCTTATCAGACTGTACAGTGTCAAGCCAAAATGACTAATCGATTAGTCAAGCAGCAGCTGTTGGATAACTGATTAATCAGTGTGCTGTTACAGTGTGTTGTTACAGTGCATTTCTGCCTTACTGTGTGCTGTTACAGTGTGACATTTCCCAGCAGGAAAAGCAGTCATGTCTCTGTAAAAAAAACAACCACTTTTCAGGCCACTATCCCGGGAAGAAAAACAGTATCTCAGTGTCTCAGTAAAAAATAACAACTGCGTTTCATGCCAAAGAAGCCACTGGAAAAAAAGTGACGGGTCGCCACAGAACCCCCACACTTGGTGACTAAAAGGCTGCTGGGAAAAAAGCAATGACTCGCTAAATAACAATCTCTTTTTTGTGTGTGTGTGTGTATGTGTTGGGCTTGAACAGTGGTCTACAGCTTGGGGGGTCTCTCCATCATCCACCATCCCCTTCACCTGCTGATGTCAGTCAGCTTAGATATTACATGACTTTACTAACGTTGATATGATATGCATAGAAAATACAAATGTAAGGTATTCGTGATGCCAACATTTTCTTCTAGACAGACTGCTGCTGTGAATTACAGATCGTTGCTATTCATGGTTATGATCATAAAATGGCAGAAGAAATCAATAAAATAATTCTAAAATCATTATTTTGCATCACATTATGATTTCTCCTGTAGGTAACCATGCAATAAACAGGATAATGTACAGAAAGTGGGTCATTATGGCGAAATTATCCCTTCAGGGTGATTCAAGACATCACTGTGTCGGTTTATCTCGCAATGCTGACCCTCTCGCTGTACATTATCCCTCACTTGCTATACAGTGTGTTTCTCTCATGCAGTGTATTGTTACAGTGTGTTGTTACAGTGCGCAGTCGGCTTGCCTGGAGAGAGCGGTGGCCGGCTTTGCAGACTCCCACAGGGCTTTCCTGCAGCTGCTCTGAGGCTCTCTCTGGTTTCTCTCTCTGTGGATGCCGCCAGACAACCATCTGCCTTTATAGCTCATTTAGCACATACACGCTCTCGTATATACGTGGCTGGTGCTGCATGTAAACACAGAGGGACATGTCTCGACAGTGGCCACAACAGACAGCCATGTGCATGTCAACCAGTGAAGCGTTAGCACCAGAAACAGAAATCAACCCTCTGGAGGGATTTAACCAAAGAAAAAACAACCAAAATATTCCATTCTCACAGAAATACATCACCTAACTTTTTTTTTTACAGAAATAAGTCTGGTGCAAAAACTGTACATGAGGCATTCAAATGTTATCATCCTACAGTCACTACCCAGAGAGAAGCTGTGCACTCTGAAAACACTGCAAACTGTCTGCCAAATTACTATTAAAGCTGCAACTAACAATCATTTTCATTATCTCAATCAGTTCCTTGCTTCGTCTACAAAATGTCACAAAATGGTGAAAAACTGAATGTGCTGAATTCCAAAATAATATCTGCAGATAACTTGTTTTATTCAACAGTTCAAACCCCCTCAAAATGATTAACTGTAACATAAAAGTCAAAGAATAACAGGTTTTGACACTGGTCATCTTCATCAGGTTGAATTCTGGGAATTACAGGGAGGTAAAAGCAGCTTTTGACCTTTGATATAGTTCTAATGGATACTGCTGCTGCTTCTTCCTCTGTGGTGTTATTGTTGCCACCCACCTCCACGCCATCCACTGCTGTTACTCTGCGCTTTCCTCTGCCATCAGCAGTAGGCAGGAGGTAACGTTACATAACCACACCGAGCACCAGAGACATGGCGTTCCCTCACTGTCTTTTTATGTTCCTCCTCCTCCTCCTCCTCCTCCTCCTCCTCATCTAAATCCTCAATTTCCCCACCTTGTCTTCCTGTTCTCCTCCCTCCTTTCTGCCTCTTCCCATCACCATCACCCTCTTTTACTCCCCCCCTTTCCCATTTTCTCCCTCCCCGTCTCTTTCCTGCCTCCGCTGCCCACTCCCCGCTCCTCCGTTTCTATCACATCAGAGGTTAAAAACACAGCGAGGACGTGGTAACCAACAACATGTCTGTGTTTTATAAAAGTGTTTTATAAACCCCATCCATCTGAGCACAAATGCGGCTGCCAGTTACTATAAGGGCTCCATCATTTTCATTATTGATGAATCATGTGGCCAATAAAACGCCGATCCTAGAGCCCAAGACAATGTCTTCAAATGGCTTGTTTTGTTTGACCAACAGTCCAAAACCCACAGATATGCAGTTTATGATAATGTAAGAACCTAAATATACTTTTTCTCACAGACTTACATCCAGTTCTCTTCATACATCCATGGTTTCATGTGTTAATTTGAAGAATGTTACGGACTCCTCATCATTTGTTTTGTCTCTCCAGTGGAAGTTTAAAGGTCTAGTGTGTACGATTTAGTGGCATCTAGTGGTGAGATTGTAGACTGCAACCAACTGAAACTAGTCCCGTGTACCAAGCATGTTGGAGAACCACAGCGTCTGACACGACAACGCAAATGGCACTATCTAGAGCCAGTGTTTGGTTTGTCTGTCCTGGGGTACTGTAGAACAACATGGCTGTCGATATAAACAGCTCATTCTAAGGTAACACAAACACAGTGATTCATAGTTTCAGGTGATTATAAACTCATTAAAACATAGTTATGAATATATTATTATTTCATTTTCTGCCAATAACCCCCCTTCTTTTGAAAATGTCCACAGAACCAGGTGAATGGAAACTTGGTGAGTAAATGCCACAAACAGGAAATCCTGCAACACCGGAAGATTAACGCAGGCCACCGCTGAGGAGGATGTTTCCAGGCGATCTAATAAGATGACGCACTTAAAAGAGCGTGATGAAATTACAGCAGTAAAAAAAAAAAAAAATCAACAAAAGGATATTTCCAAATAACTTTGGTCAGGAGTGCATGCAACAGCACTGACCTCAGTGTTTCTTCTCTGTAATAGCTACATCTATTCTTACATGAAGCCGTCCAGTGGAGGGGGAGAGGGAGGGCAGCTAAGTGAGTCTGATGATCTCATGGTGTGTTGGAGAAGAAGTCAGAAGTGTCTTAGTTCAGCTCTGCTCTATCTCTGGACCGAGCTGTTGCATAACACCAGCAGCTCATCCACAGGCTTATCCTGTCCTCATGTTATACGTCAGCTGCTGCAGTCTGGACGCTGAGGACGAACACGCTGCTGCAGACGAGTACTTGTTATTGTTGGGGGGTCAGAGAGCTGCCGGAACCATGAACCCTCTGACTGATGTGAATGGGCGGTTGGTAATGTTTTGGAATGTGTGGAATGAAATAATCATGTTATAAAGGCAAAAACAATCTTCAAAAACTTGTGACATTGTGGCATTTAGCTTCTTTTCTGTTTAATTCAAACTGTGAAAATAAGTTTAGCTGAAACAAATAAATGATTAGTTGACTATTGCAGCTATTTTTATGTAGCTGTTTACAGCACAAATGCCAAAAATTTTATGGTTTCAGCTTCCTAAAATGTATATTGTCTTGTGTAAAAAAGCAAACTGAAAATTTGGGGGTTTTGGACTGTTGGTTGGACCAAAAAGTGCAATCTGAAGATGTCACCTTGCTCCAGGAGACTGTGATAGATATTTTTCCCTATTTTCTGACTTTAAAAACCATAATACTTTTAATCAAGAAAATAATAAGGCAGATTAATCAGTGATCCCTAAATGAACCCCATCACAGCAGGATCAACCCCCTATGAGACAACACTAGAAACAGAGAGGCAGGAAGGGGAACCATTACAAAGTTTGGCAACATTCAGGAGAAATGAAATGATGTAATGACCCAAGAGAAAGGAAAATCAGGAGGAAGATAGAGTCAGACAATGAGACTGAGCCCACGCTGAAACAAAAAGCCTACTTGGAGGAATAAAACACAAACTGATCAGCACAAAGACGAGCTCTCTCGGCACAATACCTGTTAGGAGGCAGAAGTGAACCAAAGAAAGTCGACACTTTCTCAGAGAGTAGCTGCCGGCTGGCTCGCTGGCGGCTGCTGCTTTTCCCTCCTGGAGTCAGTTGTGCTTACGGGGGAACACCTGACATTCCCGACCCAGACAGACACACACTCTCCCGACCAATAACCGCTGACATTCCTGTGCCTCCCTGTCTCCCAGAGAGAGAAAAAGAAAACTGAAATGCCACTGCAGAGCGGAAAGCCGGGCGTCTGGCCGCCGTCTGTCCTCACACACTAACACACAGCTGTGTCGCTGCGCTTTCACTTCTCACTTCTGCCTGGTTTCTCCACTGTCAGTGTAGCAACCACGCTTCTTCCTCCTCCCTGCCTGCCTTTGTGTTCCTTCTCCCTCCCTCCTCTGCTCTCTTCTCCTCCCTCCTCGTCTTCCTTTTTTTTAAAGTCCCTACTCCAAATCAGGGAAAGCCCTCCCTGCCTGCCTGCCTGCCTGCAGGAGCGCTGACTTCCCCGAGCTGAGCAGCAGCGCTCCCTCCCTCTATAAAAAAAAAAAAAGCAAAACAAAGCAGGATGGAGGCTCTAAAAACAGCACTAATTCCTCTGTATCTCACACACACACACACTGTCAACATCAGATTAGCAGCTAACCTACTTGTGGCGTACAACCTCCCACACCCTGGCACAGGCTATAAATACTCACCTATCCGTTCTGTGCATTGATCCTATCGGTGCAGGGCCAGTGCAAGGGACAGCAGAGACGGCAGGACTAATGAAGGCACTAATAGGAATAAGGTGTGTGACGTACAGGGTTAACCTGCCCCTGAACGCACCAATGCGTCCATATCAACATGCAGGGACTGCTGAGTCCAGATGGTTATTTTTAGGACTTTCATTATCACTTCATCTGCACATTATTATCTCAATTAATCACTATGTTACGTAAAAGATTCTCATTAGATTTTAACTTACAGTTTTTTATTCTATTTATTTCATTGTGCCTGCTTCTCCGCAGTTGTTTTGCACATGACAACAAAGAATTTGAGCTTAATCTTTAGTCTTTATAGTTAAATCTCAATTTCCTGAAGATTATGTGACGACTTCAAATGTCTTGTTTTTGTCCGACAAAAAGACATTCAATTGAACTGTCACATAAGATAAAGAAATGAAGCAAATCCTCACAGTTGAGAGACTCGAACTATGGAAAATTCTGCATGTTTTAGCTTTAAAAAATTACTTGTATCAGATAAGCTGTGATGAGTCAGTGGAATAAATGATTAATCTACGTATAGTTCCAGCTCTAATATACACTCCACTTTATTGGATACACCTTTGCAGTCTAATACAACCAACTGTTTTGCCATAAAGTACTTTCATCCTGCCTACAATGTTTCGTTTTTGCTGATTCTGTTATAGAGGTGTTAATTAGTCTATGTTTTGCACCGCATTATATTGAAAGGTGTTTCTGATGTTCTGTACCGTCTCATGTAACTAAAATGGGCATATTACTGAGGACCCAGGAAAGAGTTGAGCTGAGTTGAGTTGAGCGCAAGCTCTTGAGTCCTACTGGTCATATTTATTAGTAGTGCATTTTGTACAGGATGGAGCTGTGGAGGAGTGAGGGGTGGATCTGACTCATAGACTGTGTGGTGACACCTCGCAACCTGTCACTCAAAGCGGCCCCTCCCTTACAATCATTCAAACAGTTGAGAATAAAAAGTCAACCCCTGTACAGTTGTCATGAACGGGGAAATTAGCTGTGGAGACCAAAACCATTTTTGTACCAGGCTGTAAATATGTTTATTCCTGCTGTAAAGTTGGGCATTTTAACATGGGGGTCTATGAGGACAGACTCACTCTTGGAGCCAGCCTCAAGTGGCCATTAGAGGAACTGCAGTTTTTGCCACTTGTGCGTAGGCTTAATTTTCCGCCCTGGAGGTTGCCGCTTTGTTCCAAACAGGCACATTATGAACGGGTGCTGTACTTGTGTATGTAAATAGGGATGAGAAAAAATTAGAAACACCTCTCAATATAATGCAGTCAAGTATAACATATATAAAACCATAAAAAGCTGTAAATCCTCACAGTTAGGAAGCTGGAATCAGTGAATGCTTGGTATTTTTGACCAGTATGCTTATTTGCCTTCAAACCTAGAGGGGTCCAGGGGCATGCTCCCCTGAGGATATTTATTTTTCCATTTATGGCAGCTATGCACTGTTTTTTAAGCCATTTAGAGAATGCCTAAAAGTTTGTACTTAATTTGGGAAAAACATGATAGTCGCCAAGGGAAAAATATCATCCTGTAGAGTTTTGTATCAAATTGTTCTCAAGCTGTCTTCGTCACACTGAAACCACCACACAACAAATGTTGAGGATGACTAATTTTCACTCCTTCCACCCAAAAAGAGGCAAAAAACTTTGATGTTGCTATTTTTAAGTTACATAACATAGGTGAGGTAGGGATTTGGTGTAAACAGCATTACTAATCTTGAAACCTGTTCTTTGTTATACTGTACTGGAGTTCACGGGATGATTGTTTCGCTGACAAATCTGCTGTCTTTGAACCCATCTCATAATAATCTGGTCTGCTTCAATTGAAAATCAAGGATCCCAAACAGTGCAAAGTAAATGAGGTTGTATACTACCAATTATATAGGGCTGCCCCTGAAAGTCAGAGATTTGAATTATCAGTCGGAGTCAGCTGAGATTCCTTCAAGTCGAGCAGTTGTTTTTCTCAGTTAGTGTGCTGTATATTTTTGGGGATGTTTTGGTCCCCAGATTTAGCTGCAGAGTGAGTGCTCCTTGCTTTCACACAGCTCCTGGGTACGGGCAGCTGCAGACACAGAGGCAGCTGCCTGGAGGAAGGGAATTCACGTTTTCCTCTGCCTTCTGCTTAGAAATGGTGAATTTACAGCGCAAAGCAAATTAATACAATACAGTCTCTGGCTTTTGTTTGATATCTATTGTCAGAAAAAATGTTGCTGCACATTTCCGATCCATTGTTAACTTAATTAGCTCGTTTATCATATTTTCGTGAATGTAACTGTCATCCTGAGTGTCCCACTGAGCCATAAGCCCTCAAACTATCAGACTCTGGGAAAAAAAGTATCAGCCAAATCTGATTCAACTGGTATCATTCTGAGTCACATACAGCCCTACAATTATATAAGATTTACTGAGGGAATACCATAGCTTCAGGGCTTTTGAGAAAACATTTGGGTCTGGAGAAGCAAAAGCCACACCTGTGCTCCTCCCTGTCTTAATGACAGGATTCCCATTTAACTACACATTGGTGTTTTTACTTTTCTGTTTGTCAACTAATTAAACAAAGACACAGATAAGTGTTAATCTTTATAGGTGCTGATGGAGGCTAATAGAGCTGAGCTAACAACTGTTTCCATCCTTTACGCTAAGCTAAGCTAAGCTAAGCTAACCACCTCCTGGCTGCAGCTGTACATTAAACAGACAGATGAGGACTGTTGAGATCTTTTGCAGTTGATTGATTATCTGTTCATATTAGCACTACAAGTGAAGATGCATGTATTCTTCATCACACGATTACCGACCAGGCTGATAAAACACACCCACACACACACACACCATCAGACACAACACCTGCACACACACTGCTGAGACTCACTGTTAGTCATGTTGTGCACATGTTGAAAAAAAATGCGGTTATACACAATGCCTGGATTTCATTTTACGAGGCGCACCTGAACTAGAGACTGAGTCACACACAGTTCCCACACACAAGCACAACTTCTGCCTCGCTCACACAGTTTCACATGGCAGCGGGTTCCTTATTTTTTATTTTAAATGTTTTTGGAAGTTGCTGGCAGCTTTGCTCAGTGCTTTGACTAAATATCATCCAGAATGCAAAGTCTAAAAATATCACCAGTGGATTTTTTTTTTTTTTTTTTTTTTTTTAAATGTCTCTTCTCTGTTCGAGGAGGGAAGTCGCAGCTCAGAATTCCCCAGAGTCTCTCCCACCCGTGAGGCATCGGGAGCTCAGAAACCCCCCTCCCAACATCTCTCCCCATGGCAACAGCAGCTAAAGGAAGAGATGGCCCATGTTACGCAAGAGGATGAAGCTTTGCCAGCAGGCAGGCACCCCGTCCTCCTCCTCCTCCTCCTACACATATTTTCACAGCCTACTCCCTATTAACCCTCTTTACATTTGTCCCTCTCGCTCCCTTAACCTGACATCATTCCCTCTCTCTTTCACGCTCCCTTTCACACCCTTAACTCTGGCGCTCTGCCATCTTCCCCTTCCCCATCTTCGACTGCTGCTTTGCCCCCTTTTCATTTTCACCCTCTCCTCGGGTCTTTTTCAGAGGCATTTATCTTTGTCCGTGGCTGCAGAAACACTGTGATGATGCTGCTGCTGCTGCACGGCTGAGCGGCTTTCCATTTTTAAAAAAGAAGCTATTTCCACAGTCAACTGACCCGATCGCTTGATGTAGGCTCGATGTGACCGTCTGACCCAGCTGAGGGGAGCGGAGCATGAGTTTCCCATCGTAAAGCCTTCATCACGTAATCGAGGGCCCTGCAGGGTTCACTAAGTTTAAGACTTAGAAGATGATTTTAATACCTAATGGTATCATTAAATCGATGCAGCCTGGATAAGTGGCAGAAAATGGATTTATGGACCAATTAAAAATGATTAATTCATTAAAGTTTTTTTTTTTCTAAAATGGCTGGCTGCTGTGGCCCACAGTAGTGGCAGTATTTGTTAGGGCTTATTTATACTCCGGAGGCAGTGTTGTAGACAGCAGTGATCTGTAAGACCATCAGATACATCTCAACTTGTGAATGAAGAATTCTTTTCACTAAGTTCCTGATTTGTTCCGTTCTGCCATTTTAAAAATGTGTCCTACGCTTGTGTCTCTTTTAAAATATGCTAAACTTGCTCCAAGATTTCAGGAGGTACTGTACCGTTTCATCCGTATTCATAAGCTTTCAGCGAACGTAGACAAATACGGACAAAATGAACACACAGCACAGACAGAAGGATCCGTCTGTGTCCGTATCCAAAGTTGAGCATAAATGAGATTTTACAGATGGTTCTGACTGCTCTCCACTAAAAGAGTTTTAGTCATATTTTCTTTCATTGTTTCCTTAATGAACATCTGGAGAAGAATTAGATGGTTGATGGTCAACGGTTAACTTGGAACTTACAGTCACTGATTTTTTCCAATGACAAAACAACAGATCGCAGACTCAAACTGACAACACATCCACATGACTTGATAAAAGGTACATTACTGTGGCTTACACTTCTCTCAATGTCTGTGTGCTGCCTGCATGTTTTTAGGATTTGTTTCGTTGCTTTTGCAAATTGACTATTAGTATATCGCTTACTTTGTTTTTATGGCATGCCTCCACGGTGAATGGAGAATCCAAAAAGGCAAACACTACTCATGAATGGAAGTAAATGGGGTCATTATCTAACCCCGTCACAAAACATCTGTTACAGTTTTACTGTAACAGATGTTTTGTTACAGTAGAACTATAACAAACCATCAGTTTACAAACTCTCATGCAGCTCGTGCAGTATAATTCAAGTCTCATTTATCCAGTCGTATGCTCAGAACTTCCGAAACACATGGATTTTCACTAAAATAGTATGATTCAAAACATACCAGTACAAACAGTCTGATGCAGAGTTAAGTATCCCACCTGAGCATTGAACACGCGCCTGCTCAGGCATGCTCAGGGCGCACTTGCTGTGTGCAGGACTGTTAAGTTTTAGCAAAAAATCATGTTTTAGGAAGTACTTAGCATTTGGATTTTACTGCACGAGTTGTGCGAGAATGGAACACATTTCATCAGAGGTTACTTTATTTTGGTCTCATTTTTGGTGTGAAATATTTTTATATCAATAAATTAACCCTGTCACAAAGAGCAGATACCATGTTGAGAGATCCATCCTCAATAACCATTTTACTTTTTACATTTTTGAGACATGACAGATACTTCAGCTAACAACACATCCTCTTTATAACGGAAAATATTTCCTTTCAAAATGTATTTGCTCTGGCAAACCACTTGCATATGAACATATTTTCCAGGTCACAGAGTTCAGGGCTTCCTGGACGATGCATCAACCAGTTTCACCTGACTATCACCTGTCACTGCTGTCTGCACTCCTGCAACAAGCTAAAGATGATGGCCGACAACCTCCTGACCTCCCTCTAAATATATATATGTGTGTGTGTTTGTGTGTATGTGTGCGTCTTTAAAATATTGACCCGACCTCTCTGACCCCGCTCAACCTTCCCGATGACTCACACTGTTTAGGGGCTTTCAATCTTTCACCATCGACCCGCTGGAGTCCATGGAGGGTCCCGAGTTGCCAAGGACGAAGTCCTCACCCGTGCACTCCCCTTCCCCTGACACTGACAGACACTTCAGGGCGTACAGCGCTCACTTCCTCACCCCTCCTCCACATCCTCGCTCAGTCAATACCTCACAAATACACAAACCGCACAGATGAAACAACACATTTCCTGCTGATGGCAACATCAGCAAAGAAACAACACAGAGTTTATGAATGAACAGGCTTCTTGATATGAGGCAGGGCCCCTGTGTTTTTTTAAGAGGCCCTGCGGAGGTGAGCTGTTTGCTGACATGCAGAGGGTCCACTGATTCCTGTAATACGCCCACAGTCTGAAGTTATATCACTTTCAGCTTCATTATTCAGCATCCTGCTTTCTGCTGATGGACTACTTAATCTCACGTGTGTCTCCAGACTGTGAGTGAACATTTACATGAATGTATTAAGTAAGCCTCTTAATCTAGCTAGCCTAATTTCCAAAGTAAAAACAAAACTATAAAACATCTCTGAAGGTCAGTACCACATATCTTGGTTTTAAAGGAGCTCAGGGGTAACGGTGCTAACCATGGGAAAGTGGATGGTGGGCGGCATGCTTCCGGGTCATGCCATCCTGATAATAAGAGAAATTGCTGTATAAGCGCAGTGCAAAGTAGCAACGATGAGCTAGCCCGTGGGATACACACATGCACTACCACAACAAAGCATACAAAGACATAGTGTGACGCCATTACTATCTTTACATAGCAAAAAGCTGTTTGCTGGTATATTAAAGCTCTGAATGTTGTACACAGAACCCTTAAATAAAAGCAGGCGAGATGTTTAAATAGCACCATGGACAGGAGCTATTGTCTCAGCAGTGTTGCATCAACAAACAAAGAGCATCCTGAACTGCACACCACAAAAGGCTTTCTGCAATCTTCCCTAATCATTTTAAATTACTTGTTTTGCTGCTAAATGCGCAGCACTTCTTCAAGTTTCTGCCTCTGAGCATCTCCACAGATCACTAAGTGTTTACGAAGGAGAACACAAAAAAAGTCAGTAAAGTCAATGCTTAAAAAAAACAGTGAGAGACGAGGCGATGGGATGATCTCTACTGGAGCAGAGAAGTGTTGTGTGGAGAGTTTTTTTTTTAAAGACAGCAAATTGACACATCTCCTGACAGTGAAGTGTTGTAGACGGAGAGTCGCTTCAGTTTGTCGCCTGTAAGCAAAGCAACAGTTTCTGTTCACACGAGATGGTGATGGTTAGTCATTCCCCCGTCTGATGCATGTGACCCCCACACAGCTGTGCTCTGATTGGCCGCTGTGCTGCAGTGATGATGGCAAACGTCCCACGCAGCAGAGAAACAGCAAGTGTCAGTGTTGATAAATACAGCCCACGGCCTGACCTTAAGGAAACCGCACAGCTAACCTCTGCCTTCTCACCCATCTGCCCACCTGCCCTCAACATCTGGTGGGTACAGCAGCAAAGGACGCTCCTCAAGGTCCCCTGACTAGACTCACAAACTGAAACTTTAAAGGAACAGTTCACTTTAAATGTCAACTTCAGCATAATGTTTGTAATCGCTGAAGAAAATACAGCAGGGTTAACGTCCCAGACGCCGTGAGCAGAATTAAGATGCTGACATTAAATTAATTATGAGCTATTGTGTCGCTGCAGCAAACAGCTCCCATTAATGCTAATAGCAGAGCAGCCTTATAAATGTATATAAGGAAAATCAGAGTCAGCAGCTCTCCTGACGGCCTTATGAATCAATGCATGATGCGAGCGCAGCCTGACTGGACACTGACTGGAAAAAAGGATGACGAGCAGAGAGGGGGATTCACAGAGGAGGTTTTTTGAAGCAGCTAGGAATGTCTGAATGTACCTCCGGGCTTGTCACTCACAGGACAGGAGGGGAAACACCAGATCTAAACTGACATCCACACATGCAGCCATTTTCTCCATCAAACCTCAAACCTAGCTGTCCTGCACTCTACCAGGTACGCGGGTTATCTGACAGTATTGTTGCCCTTTCCTCCTCATAGACTGAGTTCTTCTTTTTTCCCCCTCAAACTCACTCTGACAGCATGCCTTCAGTTACGGCCCTCGACTTTAAACCCGTTCAGACGTGGAAACATAACACTGCTGGCTTCATCAAGCTGGTGAGGTGCAGGCTCTCTGTCACTCAGACATACTCGGTGTGTCCTTTACGTTTATGAAAAGTTTTACGCTTGGTTGAGGTGAAAAAGATGGTGTATTGATAAAAGCAAAAGTGCAATGTAAACAGATTGAGCACGTACATCATGACGTACATGAAGCTTGTGTTTAAAGGTTCACCAAAGAGAACTAGAATCACCTCATGGTTGTATTCCTCTGGGAAGCAGTCAAGCTGCAGTTAGAGTTTACTTGAATGCTTCACACACATCTTCAACCCGGCAGCATTGACGATCCATACAATCAGCACAATTTTAAGGTGGACATCCAAAAGAGTATCTGATCAAATGTCTCCCCTACTGTTTCTGAATTATGGCGTTGAGTATGGCCAGAAAAGTGTTTTTGCAGAACATTATTATGTCACAGTAAAGTTGACCTTTTGGATATAAATATCACTTCATTTCATCCTATTAGGCAATTGTGTGAAATTTTGTCATAATTAGCAAATGAATCCTTGAGCTATGGCCAAAAACATGATTTATAAGGTCACAGTGACCTTGACCTTTGACCAGCAAATTCTAATCAGTTCATTGTTGAGTCCAAGTGGGCGTTTGTGTCAAATCTGAGAAAACTCATTTAAGGTCTTCTTGAGATATCGCGTTCACGAGAATGAAACAGAGCCAAGGTGACACTGACCTTGACCTTTGACCACCAAATTTTACTCAGTCGTTGTTAAGTCCAATTGAACGTTTGTGCCAAATTTGAAAAAAAAAAAAAATCCTTTTCGGTATTCTTGAGCGCTTTTAATAGAATGGCATGGACAGATGGACAGACAACCCGAAAACATCAGATCTGTGGAGCCTTGACGAGAAAGTAACCTTCCTTAAATGAATACATGACACAAACAGAAATGTTATAAAAAAAAAAACAATCACCAGAAAAAAAAATTCACATTGTATAATTCTGTGAACCAGGATACGTCACATTTGCACGTAATAATGCAGCAGAAACTTAAAACTTTGTATTTCTCAACAACTCTGTGGTGAAGCTGTGTTTCGGTTTCGCAAAACAATTTGGTTTGCTGTGTCGGTAAAAGAACACCCAGGTTCGGTGCCACAAACAGCTGTGGAAACACAGTGACCTGCTCATTCAACCAGGTCATTACTACTGTTGTACAAAGCTCCCAGAGCCATAGGTGACTTTTTCAAATGTCTTGTTTTAATCAGCCACAACCCAAATATATTCATCTCACAATAATATATGACCAACAAAGACAGCAAATCATATTACATCTGAGGAGCTGATACCAAAGAATGTTAGACAATTTTTTACTGTATTTGCTTGAAAAATGACTAAAACAATTAAATGATTACCAAAAAAGAGGGCAAAAATTGTTTTCAAAGACTAATCGGATGAAAGAAAAATCTCCTCAACCGACCTAAAAGTAGCTTTCTTGAAGGGGACCGTTTATGCTTTCCCTTATTTCTGTCATATATCTAATGTAACAATATCAGATGTTCATCTTAAACAGGGCCAAAGTTCCAAATGATAAAGAAAACTTGTATAAAAATATTCCCTGTGAGCAAAAACCTCAGGCTTCAGACACTGCTGAATACTCAGTTTCCAATGTGTTTTTCTACTTTTGAGATAAACTAATACCAACATGTGATAGATTTCTTTATATGGTCATCTGTTCAGGGCACGTTACTGCAGTGTTAGTGTTAATATTACCTCGCCTACACTGCTACATGTAGCTACATTCTGACGTCGGGGAAACGTTATCTTGGTTGTTGATGTTGATCATTTCTCCCCGATTTTTAACAGTAGAAAGTGACACTGTTCTCTGTTACTGTCATTGCCTGGCTCCAATGACAGTGCAGAGATGCTGGACCCAATAAACACTGACCAATCAGAGCAGACGGGGCTTTTTCGGGAGGAAGGCTTAAAGAGACAGGCACTATAATGGAGCCTTTTCAGACAGAGTGAATAAAAGTGTTTCAGCACAGACAGTATGAGGAACACAGATGGGTCTTTTTACCATTTAAGTATGTAAACATGTTCTAGTAGAAACCCAAAATATAAGTGGGCGGCTGTGGCTCAGAGGGAGACCGGGTCATCCACTAATCAGAAGATCAGGGCTTTGATTCCCGGCTCCTCCAGTCTGCATGTCAAAGTATCCTTGAGCAAGATACTGAAGCCCAAACTGCTCCCAATGGCTGTTCCATCAGTCTGTGAATGTAAGGTAGCCTCAGCCACCAGTGTGTGTGTGTGTGTGTGTGTTTGGGTGAATGTGGAGTATAAAAAGTGCTTTGAGCAATCGGATGCTAGAAAGGTGTTGGTCCATTTACCAAGTATGAACCTGAAAATGAGCACAATGGGTCCCGTTTAAACTGATTTTTTCTTCATGCATGAGATAATGATGAATATGACGCATTCAGTGATCTTGGAGGATGGTACATATTTCTGTTTGTGCATGTTTCACCTTGTGCTGCTGTGATCTTTACTTAAATCTGACAGCATTCAAAGTCAGTACTACTGTATGAAAGTGATGCAGAAATCTGACCAGGTTGGACCTCTTAAAATTTCTGCTGTGACTGTTCAGTACGAGTGCTGCATGTAATAATCCCAACTTTAACTGCTCTTTACTATCTGCTGTGTATCTGTATCAAATCTACTTTTACCAGTTTTCTGAGCTCTCTTTCCCCCCAGAATTCTTCCGTGCCCTCCCTCGTCTCTCTACCCCTCCCTGCACATTCGTAGGAGGTTCCAGCAGTAGGACACAAGGAACAGCACCTGCAGACCGAGACTCATGCTGCTCTGTTTCCCTGGCAACCCCTACATCAGGCTTTGCGTGTGCAAACCATTAAGCAATGCCAGCTCTGCATACACACACTCACACACACACACACATCCAGCTGCACACACACACACTCAGAAAAGCGCCCCCACACAACATCCCTTTTAAGGGTTTCCGGCTTGCAGGTTTTTGTTTTTTTTTTCCAAAATGAGTTTTTCCAAAGCTTTTTTTATTTTATTTTTTTTAACTCCTGCAGCTTAACTGGCGTCACATTTTCCCCACAATCATAAAAACAGACCCCCTGAGTATCAGCAGCCCCCGTCGAACAGAGGCAGGTTTTGTTGGGGCATTTCTCTGCAGATGACATACATCCTCAGTGCGTACAGGAGCTCTCTCCGCCCCCTCAATGTGTCATGAGCACATCTCCAAATAATGTGACATCCAGCCTCGGCTTAGCTCCTGCGTCGCCAACCGCCGGGAGAATTTCTTCCACTATTTTGGGTCTCTGTGCTGACGTGAGCAGAGGCAAATCCTGCCGCGCCCCCACCCTGTTTTTATTTTCTCCCCTCATCATTCCCACTCACCTCTCTGAGTTGCCAACATCAATGCTGCTCAACAAAGTTTCCAGGAAGTGGCTCCACAGGCCACAAAAGCTCACCTGTGGAGGGGAAAGGTACTAACAAGTACGAGGAGGTCACCGTTCGTTAGCTCCAATTTGCCTGAGTCCTTCACTAATGCTTCAGTTTGAAAAGTTTAAGTGCAATAATTCGACGGATTGGGCTGCAGTCCTTGTTACTGACACACACAAGAGAGTAAACAGTCGGGTCATCTGTCTTCAGGGGGTCGTACGTAAATGGCTGAGTGGGTGGCGACGCACACACACACACACACACACACACACCTGCCTCAGCTGTGGACGTCTGAGCAGCGGCAGGAAAACAGGCTTTGGCAGGCTGTTAATGAATGATGCCTTGATCATTTGTAGAACATTTCAGAAAATGTATCTGCCTCCACAGAGCGACGCTCGCAGCACAACATGAGAAGGTGCACGACTTAACAAACACACATGCACAAGACCTTTCCTGCACATGCAGGCAGGCGGTGTTAGCTGTGGTATTAGTCATCAACGTCTGATAAACAGGCAGAGTTTGACAGACATTCAAACTGAGAGTCTGCACACAGCAAATGGTTTTAGGGGAGGTGGGAGGAAGAAACGCTGAAGTGGGAGAGAAGTAAACTATTTTTTTTGTCTTGTGACCGTAAACTAAAGATGTCTTTAAAATTATTTAAAATGTTGTTTTTTCCAACCAAAACTCTAAAATGCAAACAATTAATCACAAAAATAATCAGCAGAATAATCAATAATTTAAGTAATTGTTAGTTGCAGGTTTAAATAACATACATTTTAGCATGTTTGGCTCTTCAGCATCATGTGGTCACTGCACAGGAGCTAAAATGTAAAAAGTCACATACTGTATGGGAACAAGCAGATTTAGACTTTTTATTTGATTGAAAATGGTTTATATTGTGATCATGATTCAGTTACAGTCATGACCTTTGCAGTGCAGTAATTAAAGAGCCTGTTAGGACGAACAGACTCTTCAATATTAGATCTTTGGTTTAACATTTTAAAGACACACACAGATGTTATAATGGGAGAGAAATGTCAGGTCACAGAAGACGAAAAGAAAACTATTATTACTCTAATATAGCTTGATGATTATTGCTAAAAAATGGATTAATTAATGCCAGATCATATTTTTTTGTCTTCATGAATGAGTTGATATATTGTTTTCTGATTGGACCTCAGACCCCTTTATCTGTTTTATAGCTTATTTATTTTTAGTTTATTTATTTTTTGGTTATTTTCCAATTGAGTTTTCTGCTCAGTCTGTTAATTGTACTGTTTTTACTGTAATTTATTATTTACTTAATGCTGTAATGGTCAGACATTGTTGACCAAAGATGAACTCTTCAAAAAAAGGAAAAGAAACTTGTTAGCGTCATCAAAACGTCTAAAAAACAGGAAAAATTCAAAATGTTTCAAAATAAAATGTCTGGCAGTGCTACCCTATTTAAAAAATAACATACACATTCCTAATAAGGCTGCAACTAACAATTGTTTTTATCATCAGTTAATCTAGTTAATCATTTTCTCAATTAATCTATTAATCGTTCTGTCTCAACAACACAAAGAAACCAGTAACATCACAATTTACTACAGCTCCAAGATGTTATGAAGAAGGACTCAGATCTTCACCTAAGTACAAGTAGAAATACTGTGTTCTAAAGGTTTTACTGGAAAGGTGACTTAAATATATCAGAAAAAATAGTTGCTGATTGATTTTAATTAATATTCCACCAATCAGATGAATTATTTGACAAATTGATGCACCTCTGATTCCTATAAATTAATCAGAAAACAAGGCACCTAATTTAGTGATTAAAATTTAGGCCATGAAAATAAAAAGTTAATATTTCTGAAATGCTTTCCTCTTAATTAATGATATTTTCTGAATTCCCAGAGAGCACAATGTAAACACATGACTCGCAGTTTCAACCATCCTCCCAAATTAGCCGACTCACAAATTGGTTTCCTCTAAACCAGATGTTACCAGGTGTTCCCGAGGATCCTCTCTCCACCACCGCAGTGTTCTCGTTACCCAGAGGGCTGATTTGTCACGGAGAGAGACCGCCCTCCACTTAGCAAAACGCCCAAGGTGATGAGAAACACTGCCATTTGTGAGATACACCTCACAATTAAGTGTTCACACAAAATAAAAAAGGCCACAAGTTCCTGATGATCACGTTTTCCATCATCAGAAATGTATTTTGCTGAATGTCTGAGCCATTAAAACCAGCACACAGTGAAAAAGATCAAGTAAATGCTTTTACTCCTCCATTAATAGGAAGGAATAGACATTAACCCACATTTCAGGATGGCAAAGTGAGCTTTTTTTTTAAAACCATATTCAATTTCATTCACACAGAATATGGCCATAAAAATTCCTCCCTCCCCGTCCCAGCACTGCCTCTCTGTCAAAGTGAAAGCTTCTCTGAGGTTACCACTAATTCAAACAGACATCCCTGAACTAGTTTCAGCCCGTCTGTTGTAGTTACTGTTGCTAAAACCCCAGTTTATTTCTGCCTCTGGGAGAGAAGTTCCCTTTGTGTGAATCTCGCTGCGTTCAAACACACACTGTAATTTGAAGGGACCGTACGGAAACACTGGTTTGGCTGCCTGAGCATGACACAACATGTAAAAATCCATTCGCTCGGGGCGAGTTGTTAACTCTTTCTTTGCACCTCTGAAGCATTTACATGAGAGAAATATCTAAACAGCATAGTAGAGTCATGCTCATTACCATACTGCACACTGAAATTTACTCTAACTTTTTAAAGCAGTTATCCTCTTTTCTAAAGAGGATAAAATCATTTTTGGACAAACTAAACAGCATTGGTTGACAGACTTTTGAAGGCCGGTGTTGCTAAGAGACGCAGAAGCTAGCAAGCTAGGCTACCTAGCTTACAGCCTGAAAGTGGAAGCTAGTTAGCTAGAGGTGGAAGAAATTTGGCCTTTACACGGAAAATGTATTATAGTGTAGAAATACTCTGTTACGAATAAAGGCCCTGCACTTAAAAGTTTAACTTAAGAAAAGTACACAAGTACTACAAAATACACCTAAGTATAAACTTAAAAGGACCAAACATAAAAGTAGGCTACTCATTATGCAGAATAACTTAACTTGTTATAAAATAAATGTAGTAGAGTAAAAAGTACAGTATTTTCCTCTGAACTGTAGAAGAGTTAAGTAGCAGAATATGGAAATACTCAAGTACCTCAAGATTGTGTTTAAGTACAGTACTTGAATAAATGCAGTGAAGTTAGTTACCACTGCTGTAGTTAGCCTAGCATGCTAATGTTGACAATGATTTCAGCTTTGTTTACATTCTATCAGAAGTCACAGTAACAAGTTCTGTGACCACAGCTCTCTGTACATTATCCCAGAAATCCAATTATGTTAAAGAATAATGTACAAAGTAATGTACAAAGTAACATACACAATAACATACAAAGTGACGTATAAAGTAACAGAGTAGCATACACAGCAATGTACAAGTCAGGTAAAAGGTCACGTACAAAGTAGCATACCAGTATACAACGTAGTGTACAACTTAGCACACTAGGTGGACCAGAAAGTAGCATACAAAGTAGCATACAAAGTAGCGTACAAAATATCGACAGAGCAGTGTACAACGTAGCACAAAAGGAAGACCAAAAAGTTGCATACGGAGTAGCGTACAAAGTACTGTACAATGTAGTGTACAACGTAGCACATGAGGTAGACCAAAAAATTGCATACAAAGTAATATACAAAGTAGTGTACAAAGTAGTGTACAGATCACTGTACAGCTTAGCACAAAGGTAGCCCACAAAGTTGCATACAAAGTAGCATACTGAGCAGTGTACAACATAGCACACGAGAGGGGACCAAAAAGTTGCGTACAAAGTAACATACAAAGTAGCATACAAAGTAGCATACAAAGTAGCATACAGAGTAGCGTACAGAGCAGTGTACAACTTAGCACACGAGGTAGCCCACAAGTTGCATACAAAGTGACAAAGTAACGTAGGGTAGTGTTGAGGATACAGATGGTACGAGCAGCAGCTAAAAACATCAGCTGATTTGTGTCTGATAAGAATAAAGTAATATCACAAATAACTTTCAGTGCCAACAAATATTACATTGATCAAAACTAATTAAATAATCAGAACACAAAGTTTAGGGGACGCTGTGTCTGCAGAAAAATAAATTACTCTTAAATCTCTTTTTTAATAAATGCAAGACTCATAACAAACACCATAAATATTCATCACTGTCTTAGCAAAACACACACAGCCAATGGGTGCTGAAGCAGTGGTGTGGTATGCAGGAGACCCTGACTGTGGTCTGACAGGGAGATTAAAAGGGACTGAGAGGGAACTTCACAGCAGGTTAAAGACAAAGCACAAGGCCAGGGCAAAGAGCTGACAGAGGCATCGCAAACCTCTCCGACCTTCATTTTTAGAGACTTCTGAGGGTTAAATGAGGCTCACACTGTAAAAGCAACAAACAAACAGCTCTGTGTCCAGCGTCGGGCCAGCTCTGGGTTACCATATAACTCTGATTAGAGCCATTTATCCTGACCCTGGATATTTAACCACAGTCAGCGCTGAGGTCAGAAGCACAGTTAATCATTAACAGGAAAGTGTTGTCAGTTTGTTGCAAATCACCGAGGCGGTGAAAAACAACATGGAAATCTGAACTGTCTTCATCCTTTCACATTTTGGCTCATGAAGGCAATTTTTGTAACAGCTTAAAGCATAATAAATCCACCAAACATTATTCAGCCATCAGACCTAATGTATTAAAACACACTAACTTTATTCCTGTGTATAAATACCCTTGTCAGCACGGTGAAGGATGTTGAGATGGATGAGAAACTCCATCTCCATCTCCCTGTATGGGCTTTACAGGGTAAACATTTTCCACCTTGTTAAATGTACCCCCCTTTCACTGCAGTTGTTCACCATTTATCACGCAGCATGTTCTCCACTAAAGACCTGTTGGGTTCTGGTGCAAGGAGACTTTTTATAAGACATGAGGAATGCAAGAGTCAGTTCTATAAACACTGGTGTTGCTAACAAGTCTGGGCATTTTCAGGGGCACTTTGAAAACCCTACGCCACACAGACAGATGACAAATACCACCCAGCCACTGAATGCCCCGTCTGGATGAAGATGCCAGCGGTGGAAGAAGTACTCAGAGTATTCTTTTACTTATGTAAAAGTACTAATACTTCACTAAAAGTCTTGCAAAACGTTACTTAAGTAAAAATATTATAAGCAAAATGTATAAAAAGACTTATATTACTGCAGTATTAATGTATATGTTGCATTTTACTGCTGCAGATGTTTATGGTTGTGCTAATATTAACTCCTTTATATACTGTTGGGTAGTTTAATCTGCAGCAATGCATCATATTCTAAAAGATCATCATGTGTTTCTAGCCCGGCTGTCCTGTGAGAACCACATATCTCTTAAAAGTCATCTTTCATTTCTAAAAAAACAGCCCTGTTCTCAGCTTTATGACAATACAGCTGATCCATGAGGGTTTTCCTCAGCACATAAAGGAACACTTCATCCATCAGTTTACCACAAACCATCGACACATTTGAAGATACATGGTTTTCACTGGACAGGAAGGGCACATGATCTGTAAAATAACTAAAGCTAAAATGACAATATTTCCATCTGAAATGAAGCAAAGTAAAAGTATTCAGTTGCATAAAATGGAAATCCTCAAGTTAAGTATGTCGAATTTTCACTTGAGTTAAACGTACTTAGTTACTTTCCACCATCTGAAGACGCTAACGGCAGGAGGGGGAAGAAAAAATGACGTTAGATACTAGATGTATAAAGACAGTGAGTAAAAGCAGCAGAAAGGTTTATAAACTTTACCTAGTTCTAAATGTTTTAACTTTGGGTCACATTTTTCCAGTTGCAACTAACTAACTGTGTCTCTCATCCTACAGCACGCTACACAACAGCGACTTTATTCGAATTCAGAGCACTTAAGTTGTAAAAAACACTTGTAGAGAATCAATTATTTTATGCATTTATCTTGAGATCTTGGAGTCTTGAGAGTTACCTTCACACTATCACCTTCAGAATTACTGGCTGCTCAATTATGGCAAAAAACATTATCTTGATATTATTTCGGTCAGCACTGAGATCATGATATTCAACACATTTACTCAATGACTTTGGAAACATCAAGCATTTATTGAACTTTCAAAAAAAAGGGGATTTTCTGGAAGAAACTGGAGAAGAAACTGGAGAAAAAACATTTAAAACTAAAAAAATAAATAAATTTTTTTTGTAATAGATAAACACGGCGAGGAGAAGGAGAGACACTGTGTTGCTGGCAGAGGAGCTGTGGACTGTGATTACTCTGAGCAACATGCATGGGAATGAATTACAATGAAACATATTTGAATATATTTTTCTCTTTTTCCCCAATGGTCTGAATAAGTTGCAAAATTTGTTGTCAGTAGCTATTGAGAAAAAAAGCCTAAGGGGGTTGGATAAATTGCTAAATATAGCAAGAGACTCGCCAAGTTTGCAACACCGAGCACATCAGTGTAAAGGAAAGAGGTGCGCTGGATTTATAACATAAGACAAAATGAGAGGATCATTGCAAAACAGCATGCCGCACAATAATTGTTTAATCGCAGTTATCTTGTTTTCATAATCATTGGAAGCCAAAGTCATGATTGAAAATTAAAGTTGATTAATTGCCCTGTCCTGTTCACAATGCTTGCTTTGTCCAACCAACAGCACAGACCTCAAATTCAATGAAAGGAAAAGAGGCAAATCTTCACAGTTAGGAAGCTGGAACCATGAAATGAAAAATGACTTAAATGATTGTAAGAATAGTTGTCAATTAATTTTCAACGGACTGATCATTTCATCTCTACTTTTTAATGTTGGATTGTTTAAATTATAACAAAATATGATATTATCTTTGTAAAAACCTAATTTTGAAAAGTAAATCATGCTGCCAGATAATTCGAGTGTATAAAAATTCAATATTTCCCTCTGAAATGTGAAGTGAAGTAGAAGTACAAAGTAGCATGAAACAAAATACTCAAGCACAAGTAAGAAAAATGTGCACTACAGAAAATACAGCACAGATTTACTCACTGAGAAGTAGTAGTTGGAACGACACAGTTTAGCTTGAATAAACTAACCTTTGTTTTTTACTGCACACATTTAAAAACCCTAATATTTCATTACAGTTTGCCTGGCAGCAGTGTATTATTATTATCACTGTGTATTTCTGCTGCTGTCCACAGAGAGTACGTGAGTGTGTCTGAAGGGGAAACTGCTGTGTGTCCCTGCTTGGAGACCAGCTGTTTGAGAAAAGTAAACAAAGACTTGGAGGAGGGGGAGCCGGAGTTTCGAACTTCCTGCATTGTTGCCCACAAACTGCGTCAGAGGACACAAGAAAAACAGGAGCCAGGGCTCAAAGTTAATGGGTTATTTTTCCACTTACCCAGTCAGGCAGGTGGCTCAGAAATCTACTTGCCCCAGTGTTCATGTTGACTTGCCCCTATACAAATTGTTTCATTTATTAAATATTATCAAATAACAACAAAAACTGAAGCTAATTTTTGCATGAAAGTGCGGTGCTAGTTTTACCAGCCATAGATGCATTTCACCCGCCATGGGCAACCATGCAATCCTCAGTGGCCACATTTCCTCCTTACAGCCATACGTAACCTGCACTGACATGTATCTAAACTGTAGATCTGCTTTGTGTTCGTAGCCTTAAACATAAGCAGAGTTGTTACCAGGCGGTAACAGCTACGTCACCACTCTACCCAGCTCCCCCTGTGTTTCCTCCTTATGCAGATGATGCAGAGAAACGTCTCCATCTGGATGGTCATCCACAGAACAGGATGGTGTGACATTCTCAGAACAGAAAAGAAGAAGCTGGCCTGTTTACGGTCTCTGTCACAATCGATGGTATATTTAAACACACCGGGTTTGTGCACTGAGTTCTGGTCAAACACGAGTGTTGACTCTCTGTTGACCAATCAGCAGTCTGCAGTGTTTCTAGTTCCACCTTTTAGCTTCAGTTTAGTTATACTGGTCCTATCCACAACATGCGACAATGGAAATGTAAAATTAAAAGTTCTCATGTGTAACAAACTGACCTGAACAGCTTGGTGGAAATGAGACTTTACTGCTGAGCCCTGAGGAGCACGTAAACTATACACTGACGAGCCTCGGGCAGGTTACAAATCAGAGAATTAGCTGTATAAATGCCGTAAAAGCTTCATAAACATTTGCGAAATTGAGATTTGAGTGAGTGAAATCTGTCACCATTTATGCATTTCACCCTGTTCACCTTTATTTTGTTAAGCTGTGAATTTTTTATGAATGAATCTCACAAATGTCCCTGGAGGGTGAATGATTCATTGAGTGCCTGTGAGCAGGTTTTTTTTCTTGTCTTACATCTCAGAAGAGGATCAGAAAATTACTGAGCACACTGTTTAGTCTCTATTTGTCCACAGCTGATACAACAGGGATACTTGTGCAAAATGCCAGAAGACCCAGGGCCAGTTATTAAATAAACATCATAATTAATATATAAATAACTAGCCCAGGCCTCTGTAAGGGGGTCCTAAAGCTCTGTGTTGATGCTTTTTATGCACACTGACACAGTATTTACACTAAAAGTAAAAGAAAAAAAAATCCCAGTATGAAAATTTAACGTCAATGTGAATTAGAAAATGGTCGATGGGGCGGCAGAAGCTCAGTCCATAGGGACTTGGGTTGGGAACCGGAGGGTTGCCTGTTCAAATCCCCATCTGGACCAAAATATGGAGTGTGGACTGATAGCTGGAGAGGTGCCAGTTCACCTCCTGGGCACTGCCGAGTTGCCCCTGAGCAAGGCACCGAACCCTCCAACCGCTCAGTGCCAACATAAACTGATCATTATAAGCTTCTTAAAGTACAGGTTTATAGCAGCTCTGTTGTGTTGGATAGTTTTACTTTACAACAACTGACAAAAGTATTTATTTCTGCATTCAATAAAGTTCGCACTGGCTTTTCTTTTTTGCAACAACAGTTTAAAATGATATAAAACCGCATTAAGACATGATATAAAACATTAACTCTAAACACAAGTGAAGCTATTATCTTATCATGGCTCATATAAAATATAACTGACAGCTTTACTGACAGTGAGGTTGCACTCGTACCCTCATACACCAGCAGAAATGCCGTGCTGCCTTAAATTCACCTGACAGATACAGCAGTGCAGCCGGGTCGAGACGGTGTTAATAAAACAATTCACTCTGTGTCTCCCGACAGGACAAAGTGTGTCAAGACAGACTCCAAACAACCGAGAGGGAAAATGTTAATGTGGTTTCTTTTATACCAGAGTGAGACTGCTGCCAAGCCTCCGAGGCAGAAAGGACCCAAGAAGAGCCGAGGCTTCCCATCATGCAGCCAAAACTCTGAATACTCAAGTAAATACCACGTTTGCATCTGTGCTGCTGAGATTCATTTCTGCCGTGTTATAAAGCAGAGAAAATACTGTGTTAAAGGCTCATTTAGCTCCAAGCACTGAGGTTTTTTTTTACAGCTCGTCGTTTGGAATTAGGAATCATTATGTGATGGCTTCAGGGCAGCAGAGTTTAGGCATGTGATAGCATGCCATGCAATTATCATTTCCTGTCTGATGAAGGAAAAGCCTTGAGTGCAGGCCCGGGAGGAGAGGTGACGAACTGGGTCGGAAGGCAAAACAAGAAGCCAAACAAATGTCTCAACAAGTTATCAGATGATGAGGAAGTGAACTTGGTACTCCCCACAACATGTTGAGTAATTTCCCCAGAACTGGAGACGGCAAGTCACATCGAGTTCAAGTCAACACCGCTAAGAGACACCATACTACATTTCAATAAGTCACTGCTGCTGTTTCAACTGCCTTTAAATTTAATGATTTACCCAATGTATAACACTGTAGCATCTTAAATTTGGATAAAGATCCTAATAAGACAACAGGCAGAGAAATGCACCGGCATTTTTTATAACAATTAAAGCTGGGGCAGGGCCTGAAGTGTAGCCACACAGGGACACAAAATTATCACAAAGAGATGCAAGATGCAGAACAACCACACAGAGGCACAAATCACAAGCAATGATAGAGGGACGTAAAAAGACCACAAATAGACACAAAAAAAACTATAAAACAAGACAAAACAAGAACAAAGAGACACAAACAACTCAAGAAACAAAACTACAAACAAATGCTAAACAACTACAAAGACAAACAAAACAAATACAAAGAGATGCAAAACTACCAAAAAGAGACACAAAACAATAAAATGAGGGCAAAACAACTACGAAGAGACACAAACAACCCCAGACATAAAACAACCACAGATATGCAAAATGACGAGACACAAAACAACCACAAAACGACACAAAAAAAAAAGACAAACAAAACCAAAAAGCCAACCACAAAACACAAAACAACCAGATATGCAAAATGACAACGAGACACAAAACAACCANCAAAAAGACAAACAAAACAACCACAAAGATAGATGAAAACAACGTACAAATGGAGACAAAATAACCACAGAGATGCAAAATAACCAAAGGGACAAAAACTATGAAACAGGCAAAACAAAAACAAACAACTCCGGATACAAAACAATCTCAGAGATGCAAGATGATTACAAAGAGACACAAAACAACTCTGGTTAGAAACAAAACAACTACAGAGATGCAAAAACCCCGAAGAGCCAAAAAACGACCACAAAGACACCAAATGACGACAAACAGAACCACTACAGATAGTTAATTTATATATGTCTTGCTCATGGTGGGGGGGGCTTCTACATGTGTCTGCCCAGAGGCCTGTTGTCTCTTAATGTGTCCATGGCTGTAGACTTGGGTTAACATACAGCAGCCATTTACTGATTTTATTGAATATAAGCATAGTTCAAATTATTCATTTGACATGCAATTACCACACTGAATACAAAAATGCACCTCTTAATAATGTATAGTTCATTATCTGTGAGAATCAGGGCTTTACATTTGAGTCTTAACACATTTTTACTGATTTTACAAATGATGAATTACCGCTCAAGAGTCTGTAAACCCGCCCAAATCTTAAGGATCCTCCATTCCAATCAAATCACTGTCAATTATACTCTTTCCACGTCCAGATCTTTTATCCTCATGCCGAAGCACTGCAGCAGCTGCAGCTCTATTGTCTGCACCACGAGGAACGAGGGAACAGTCACCATTAAAAATAGAATCAAGTTTCATTTGGCCGCCGTTTCTATCGTCCTCTGTTGGGGCGATGTAATGTGCTGTTCTCAAACTTAATTATTTATGTTGTTTGGCCAAGTAATGTGAATGAAAAGAAAAGCACAGGAAGTGTTTATATGATAAATAAACAGAGGGACTCTGGCTCGCTGCTCACAGACATGAGGAAATCTGCTGTGTGGATCTGCTGCTGGGGAATGGCAGTGATGCACATTTTCACACCCAGCATGTAACGCTGCAAAATCGTAGATCTGTGAACTGCAAACGTCTGTTGACACGTAAATCTGTCAATTCTCAACATAACACGAAATCCCTCAAGCCAATTGGTGTTCTGTGCTCACAGGGGAAGATGCTGTAACTTCAGCCTGCCCTGTTGGCCCTGGTGTCTCAGTATGGACTTATACTGCATTTTGTTGCATTTTTGTTTGGATCCAAGTGTGTTCTGCCGTCTCATCTCAAACAGTGTCCATGCTCTCACTCGTTCTTCACACCATATACTGTTTAAATAAATACTGCTTCATTTAACACATTGTTCTCATCAGATATGACACAATATGATCACCGCTGAGGGAGATCGAACACAAACAATGCAGCCACGCACACTGCAAATAAATGTCAGAATCACCCGTTTATATCAATCACCTCAAGAGAAAAGCAGATAAGACAAAAGAAAACGTGCACCAGATCATATTGTTTATGATAATACCACATACGATGTCATGCGATTCAACACTATCATATTACGATCTGACAATTTTATCATGTATTGATTTATTTGTGACATTACATACAAGCAAAGCAATGTGTGGCTGCAGTGCTGTCAGATTTGACCCACACAGAGCAGCCGGATCAGAGCCATGAACAAATGCAACTGCCAGAAACTTGCCAGTATTTTGCTTCACATTGGAAAGGGATTTTTATGTTTATCAAACAAACATATGTATTACATTATAATCACTTTTTTAAGAAGTCCTCGCTATATTAAACATCCCCATCCAAACAACATTCTTACTCTTAATAATACTTTCTGTCCAATATGATTTTTCCACAAAAAAAAAAAAAGTTAAATAACTCCCTCTCCCTCAGTGAAAAAAAGTTGACCTGCTGGACACAAAACGTGTCCTGCTTCACTGTGGAGGGTTGAATATTGAACCAAAATTTGCTTCCAAACTACAGTAGCTGTGGTGTCACATTATCCTCTAACACAAACCTAACCGAACATGTTAACCTGAAATTTCAGATAAAGAAGCTACCTTCCTCCAGTAGATCGATGTGAGAACAGCCTTTAGTATCAAACTGCATGTACGTTGTTCTGCAGAGTGAGGGTAAAACATCAAAATGAAGCAACAATAGGAATAGCAAGTTTTCAAGTGGAGAGAAAGTATCTCCTCCAAGTTCCTGGATAATGTCAACTTAAAGAAAGATCTAGCTCTTCTTCAATGAAAAGCAGCCGTATTGAGAGGGGATGGCCCAATCTGGCAATGCTGGTTGACCCAACACATACACGGTAAAATGTCAGGTCTACAACAAGCCGCAGTAACATGTAGGCAGAGTAAGGATGCGCTACAACATCTCAGTCTCAAGCAGAAGCAACTGATGACTGAGAAAAATAGCTCTGTTGTCAGCTTCAGCTGATACACTGTACGATTTGAATCTGTTTCTGACCCAAGTTTTGAGTAACACGACACATTTTAGGGTCAGACCAAAATTCAGCTTCATCTGCGTCATTTACCGTTAGTACACAGAAGGGAGTTCGGACGTTCAGATGATTTTCTGACATGTCAGAAGTTTCATTTGGCCATCATCAGGCTCTCACAGTGGAAGCAGAGCCACGGGTTGTTTCCCCAAGATCGGTGCCTTTTTTCTCACTGCGGCTGCTCCAAGTGGGAAACAGAGCGTCTGCAAGTGCCACGGTGACACGATGCATCCTCCACCCATCCATCCATTTTCAACCGCTTATCTTGGGCCGGACACAGGGATGGCAGGCAAAGGAAGGTATTCCAGACGTCTCTCTCCCCAGCAATATTTGCCAGCTCCTCCTGGGGGATCCTGGGGCATTTCCAGGCCAGATGAGATATATAATCCCTTCAGCGTGTTCTGGGTCTGCCCCGGGGCCTCCTACCAGTTGGACATGCCCAGAAAACAGGAGGTGTCTAGGAGGCATCCTGATCAGACACCTGAACCACCTCAACTGACCCCCGAAGGTGCAGCAAGCTCCTTCCATATGTCTGACCTCCTCACCCTATCTGAGGCTGAGCCCAGCCACCCTCTGGAGGGAACTCATTGCTGCCGCCTATATTCACAATTTCTTTCTTTCGGTTACTACCCACAGCTCATTGCCATAGGTGAGGGTAGGAGCTTAGGTGGACCAGTAAATCAAGTGCTTTGCCTTCCAGTTCAGCTCCCTTTTCTCTATCACAGTCCAGTGCAATGCCTGCATTACTGCTGATGGCGCATCAAACTTCCTGTCCACCTCATGCTCCATTTCAGTTAAACGTAGAGGCCAGGTTGGTCGAGCTGTGGCAACAGCTCACACGCCTGTTTGATCCTTCCTCCTCCACATATCACGACCGATGAACGAGAGCAACGTTGGCAATAATGCATCATTGTGAACCGGACTGGTGAAACATTCCACACCTCTGCTTGCAAACAAAGTTCAACCTGCCTCTGAGCTTTTAAACAAATCTTTATTTACAATTGTCAATAGCCAGAACAGTCTGCAGGGGCCGTTTGTGTGAACACTTAAGTCATGGCTTGACAGTCGGAGTGTACAGTGTGAAGACATAAATCGTGAGCTTCAGCTTTGTATCACAGACGATTTACTCGTACAGTAGGAGCTTTAGTGACGTTGCATTTTGGATCTTTAACTTCGGGGCCTTTTTTCTTGTTCGGTGAAAAAAATTGAATCACCAAATTCAGAGATAAATGGTTTTCCCTGGACAGTAATTAAACTTGGACCAACTTTCAAATCAGGCAGCTGTGGCTCAGGAGACAGAGCAGGAGGTTCGATCCAGCCTGCATGCTCAAGTATTCTTGGGCAAAATACTGAACCCCAAATGTGTACGAATGTATTGAATTGTAGCTTCAGCCATCAGTGTATGAATGGGTGAATGGGACATATAGTGTAAAAGTGCTTTGAGTGGTCAGAAGACTAGAAAGGGTCTGTACAAATGCAAGTCCATTTACCATCCATGACTTTACTAATTATGATGCGAGGTCTAAAAACACAAACAAACTACACCGGCAGGGACAAGCATCACTGCACCACTGGCAAGTTGTTTCAACAAAAGTCAATGAAGTATTTCACAGCATTTTATCATTTTGCCATGAACAGATCCTGCAATATCATGGCATCATTTGAGGCAATATCACCCACAGCTGTGACAGAGACAGACAACCACCTGCTCTTACCAAAACTCTGTCGACTGTATCTTCTACAAGTCTTTCTGTACTCGTATGTCAGGACACATAACAAGGAAATATCAAACTATTTCAAGCTAAACATGTCAGAGTAATGATAGGAGTTGATGCCATTACTTTGTGGTCAGAAGTGATGACTGATCAGTTCCTCTTTGCATCCAACAGGAAACGCAGCAAACAGCAGTGTGATCTCACCTTTTAAATTTTTCGGGTTGTTCTGCTTGGTGCGCGGCATCTTTCCGCCCTCAGTTCACAGGCGCATCTTGGGGAAAATCTAACGTTGGACCTTGAGAAGAGTTGACTCCGGAGCCACAGTCTGGGTACATCTACAGAAACACAAGCATATACTGAGTCAGGATCAGCTGAATGTGAACGCACAGATCAATAAAGCCACTATGTTGGCCCTGCAGTGTGTAGAGTCCTCTGCTCTCACTCGGCAGCTGTCTGGGAGTCCAGGACAGAGTCGCTGATTGAGTTAATTCCTCAAACAGGTGCCCCAAACAAGGCTGGACTTTTCATTTCAGGGCCTCTCCTCTCTGAGCTGCTGTGTAATAATGTGCAGTGCGGCTCGGGCTACTGTCTGCTGTCAGTGGGAGGAGGTGTGAATAATATGTTCCCCCCATATCAATACAACCTCTGCAGCAGCTGCTATCTGCCACTCTGATCTCAAACAAAAGCCTACAGAGGTGGAGGATCGGCTGTTGTTTATGAGGAAACGTCTGATTGACGTGTCAGAGGCTGATACGGGGTGCCCGCTCTTCACTTTGACGAATGTCAGCGCAGATGACGAATGATGCAAACAATAAGGTCCTGTGTGTGCCGGTGATGAACGCTCAGGGCAGCTGGGCGGCCACACAGAGGTTACTATCAGAGAAACCTCCCTGTTGAAGTTAGATCACTGCAGAAAGTCACAACATCAAAAGACTGAACCCACCTTTCACAGGGGAGTTGTTTCCACTCTGATGCCCTTTAAACAAAACCAAAGATCAGAAGCTTCAGACAGGTTTCATGCAAATTCTGTGAGGTGGGTGTTGAAGTTAAATGTTAAGATGTCAAACACCGAGCTGCAAAAGCCTTTCCCTGATGTGCACAAGCAACCACAGAGGAAACATCTGCATAGACAGAAAAATCACAACATCCTGACTAAATACCTCCTTTAAATCATATTTTCTAAGCTTTCTTGCCCTTGCATCATCTCCAGCACGTCCCTACAACACCTCTACCTCCTGCTGGAGCAATACATTGCAGAGAGCAGCAGTGCTTCAGGAATCTGCCTTTGTTTCCCCCCTCACCAATATTACATAACACTTACTACAACTGGATGATGATTTTGCTCCATACAGTTGGTACATGTGGCGCTACAGCAATGACATCATCTCAAGGTGGATTTCGGTAAAGGGTCGCATGTGTGCACGGTGGCTGCAGCAGCAGCAGCAGCAGCAGGTCGCATCAAAACACATCCAGGTCGGGTAGATGTCACACGATAGGAACATGCACAGCGTCTCACCTGTGATGCACAATCTGGTGTCAGTTCAGGATCGATGGCGCGCGCGATGAGGCGGAGGAAAGAGACGTGCACATTTTCTCTGGCGTGTCTGTCAGTCCGTCTGCCAGCCTGTATGCTTGTCTTTGTGTGTGTGCGTGTGCGCGCGCACAGATATTTGAGGAAACACCCTGATACTGACACAAGAAAAAAAACATACCGGTGATTCAAGCTGAAGCTGTAACACTGTGTCCTAACGCAGGCAGGCTGGAATGCACTTGCAGGTGACTAATGATGATTTCCGTTCACACCTGAGGATCGACCGGAGGCATTATGTAAAAGGCGGCGGCGGGGATGCACGCATAGTCACGTATTGACGGTGTCTGAGCGTGTGTGATACAATTAATAAAATTAAATATGAGGAAAATATAAATAAAGAGTGATGCTGCACAGATTTTTTTTTTGCAGGGAGAGATGAGCGGGTTCATCGGGTGCAAAGCTGACAAGCACAACAGGAAGAGGGGAATAATTGGGATTTAACTGCATGCAATGAAGTCAGCAAAAACATTGCGTGGGAATAGCGTATTTTGTGCCTGTTGCAACACGTGAACGCCCTGTAAGTGAGGGAGGAGCCAGGGAAAACCCCTCACTGTCTCTGCAACAGCCTCTCGAATGGGATACTTCCCCCCCTTATCCAACAAAACCCCGCTGCGGCCAACAAAACCTCCAGCCGCCGCACACAGGCACATTTATCCCAACAATAGCCATGACAGTGAACACATCAACACACGCCAGGTGACAGTAACAGTGTGTGGCTTACCTACAGTGCAAAAAAGAGCAACAAAGAGCGCTGCGTAGGGAAGCACCGGGGAGCTCAAGTTGCCTCCTCGGAGCAAGGTTTGCTGCAGGAGTCCGAAACAACACTGCGCCAAAAAAAACAGCACCTGCCTCCACCTGAACAAACTAACAGAGCCTGTAAAGTTCACGGCAGGCTAAAACCGGACGAGACACACAGCCGACAGAAGCATGTCCGACTCTCTCCGGCTGCAGCTACCGACAGCGACCTATATTACAGTGACAGAAACCCGCTCGGGCAGCGGCTCCCGCCCCGCAAACACACAGAAAAACAAATCAAGCGCACTCAAAGTGGATTTATTAATACTCACAGGTGTAGGGTTGTAACACACCTTTTAGTGTAAGGAGAAGGAGGGGGGTACAGCTCTGTATTTTCTCCCTTCACCTTCTCTCTCACTTTCTATTGCAGGAAACAGACAGGCCCACTGACGTCAACGGGGGTCCCGTCTCCGCCTCCCAGCTACAGGGTGTCCTCTCCGGGCAGCGGGGGGTTACAGACGGCCGCTCCAACACCGCAAAAGCCGACCACACCGAGGACAAAATTTCACCCGTGTGTTTGCTCCGTATTCTTCAAGCTTCCCCTCCTCCTCCTCATCCTCCTCCCGCGGTAGGATCGTATTAATTGTTTCTAGCCGCTTCTGGAGGACCCGAAGCACGCTTCGTTTGTCGTAAACCCCCCTCGCGGACCCACACCCACCCTCTCCTCTGCACATACTTTAGGACTGACGGTTTTCCCGGAGGTTCCTTGTTGTCAGGTCACGTTGTGCCCCTCCGCCACTACCGACCGGGCTTTCCCATGCACAAACCCGCAGCAGGCTCATAATACTGGGTCTCTGTGCACCAGGACCGGAGCCCAGAGGGATAAATAAAAACACATGGATGAACTGTGGCCTCCATTAGTACCAAATAACCACTCACATAACTGTAGTGCAACTGTATTTAAACGGATAATGTTCATTTATGGGATTTGTCTTACCAAATAGTCAACCTGTAAATTTCACCAGCTTGGCCTTATTTGCTATAATGGTGTTAAACACAGGAGCATTTGGGTTTTCACTCTTACAATACAAGTACCATTAAAATTGAGATAAAATTAAAATTTATTGCAATCAAACTACAATTACCACACAGTATCACCCCCAGATCCACACACCCCAAGAGTATTTCACAGGGCCCTAGAGCCACATATTGCACAGATGCCCAACCCAGTCCTATGCAAAATTATTGCACAAATGCCCTACACCAAAATATTGCACACCACCCTCCCCTCACACCCACATACACACACTCTCCATCTCCTACTGTTTATTAGTTTGATTGATGGTGTGACTAATGAAAATTAATACCTGTTCAGCTTGCAGTATGGTAACCTGTACCTGCTGCCTGAAGGCATCAGCTCATTCTCCTTATGAAGGACGTGGTTTGGGTCAGTGGTGATTTTAAGGCCCTGCTTCCTCACTGTGTCCTCAAATATCTCCTGGAGAAAGATGGGGCAGCACGGCAATTATTTGTCCTTCCTTTCTAATCAGGTTTTGTGATCTAAATTTGACAGTCAGGTTATTAAACCATGTCGTAGCACCATAACAAATAATGGATTTGATGGCTGCTCTGTAAAACAACATGTTTCTATCAACTACATGGACCTGACATCCTCAACACGATGAGCCCATTGCAACTGAGAATCAAAATGAATACCTAAGTACTTGAATACTATTACCTGTTATTAAATATTAGTTTAATTCACAGAGGGAATCTACAATTCAAGTAGAATTCAAATTATGGGAGTTTTGTACATTGCACAGTTAGTATTTCAAGTTTATGCTCAAGTTAATTATAATAATAAAAGGGGGGCTCTGGAGGGTCCTCCTCCAGACAAAAATTTGCAATTTGAATCCTATTTTCTGAGTTTCTACACACATTCAGGGACTACTGTAACCAAATCTAAATCCAGAAAATCCAAAAAACAGTAGCGTGCTAAGAAAAAATAAAGACAGAAAGAAAAAGAACACAAAAATGTACGTTATCCCTGATAAATACATTTCTTAGAAATAAGTGAAACAAATCTAAGTGCTTCTTTCTGTATCCAAATGAAGCTGGGGAGGAGGACATGCTACCATGGATGTATAAAGAGACGTGGTTACAGCACTGGAGGCCAGGCCCCGATCAAAGTTGCTCAGTGGTGCATGAAGTCTAAAAAGTTTGACTTCTTGGGTATAAAAATAGCCGGATCTTCTGCATCATTGGAGCCCATGCAAACACACCAGAGACTTACACCAGCTGAGTGGATAACTTCCAGTTTAGCCCTCTGCTAACTTGAATGGAGATAAAATGCACAGCTCCTCTAGACTCACAAAATGTAGGACCAAATGGATCAAACTGTGATAGTGAAATGAGTCATTTCGCTCAAATAAATGTATTAGTTTGTTAACAAATGTCTGTTTCACAATGTAACTCTATGCGAAAAGTCGTTTTGGGCCCAATGGCATCACATGACGGACCCAGAAGTTGTCATCCAACCACTATGTAGAATTGGTGTCAAAGCCTGGTGCTGTTCCTGGGCTCTTGATTGCTATACCTCTATCCTGATTCACAGGTCACCATGGTAGTGACTCGTGCATACCCTGCTTTATCGTCTATTTTACTCTAAATGGGATCATAATTACTAAATGCACATCCTTCTGTATTGAAGAAGACTTGAAACTATCAATTGAGACCATAAACTCATTAGGATCATGTTTACAGAGTTAATAAATTAAGTAAGAAGCGGAGTCATTTTCTCATATACTCCAATACAACCTGACTTGTATTTGCCACCCGGTGGCATCGCCCCCTGATGGCCATTAGAAAGATGGCAGGTTTGAAGCAATGACGGCTTCAGTTTGTAGACCTGGAGGCTAAGTCCACTTCTTTTATACAGTGCTCGCACACCGTGAAGAGCTTAAAAACTAACCTACGAGTGTTAAGATCAGCCTTTTTAGATGATGAAAAGTGTTAAGCATGTTCTTCAGTATACGTGCCAACATTACATGAAAGTTAGCAGTTAGCAAAGCAAGATTGTGAAGTCCACTGTCTGTCAAACATGGAGGCTAAAGGAGCCATTCATTTTCAAAGCCAAGATATTTATTCTTCCCTTTAAAAGTAAAATATTAGTTAACAGCTAACAAAAGGCAGATTAACATAAGTCTGAAATCAAAGTAGCCTACTTTAACACCTTTTGACAGCAGAAATGAACGAGCTCTGTAAGAACTGAATGACGGAACTACACAAAATAATAAAATCTGCAATGATTGCTGAAATGTGAGCACACATGTAGAGTCAAATGGGCGAGGTTAAGTTTCTAAAGACCTTTTCGGTGCTCACACTCACTTGTGTTTCCCCTGCGTTAACTCATATTTTCCACAGCAGCTTTATGTTAGCAAGCCGTTAGGCTGTTGTCTTAAAGCTACTGAAGAGAGGCATGGAGGGAAATTTTACTTGTTGCTCAGTTTCACCTTTCTTCCAATAAACATGTGAACCACAAAACAAGGCCGCCCCATAATGCAACATGTTCTTACTGCCCACTCAAAAAAAGGTCTGTGAAACAGGATGATTTTGAAACTGCTGAAACAAGTTGATTATAATCATGGGCAGATTATGAGACAATGGGCCCCTGGGCACAGAAGTGCAAAAGGCCCCACCACCTCTCCCACATAGGGGCAAGACAGGCAGACTTTGTGGTGGTTTTGCCTCTTTTTTGTTGTTGGTTTGCATCTCTTTGTAGTCGTTATGCATATTTTTGTTTGTGTCACTCTGCAGTTCCCTCTTTTCCTTTGTGATATTTTTGTGTCTCCTTGCACTAAGTTTGATTCTCTTCCTGCTCAGTAATTTGAGTAACATTTTGCAGAATTTATTTTTCTGTAAATTGTCAATATGTTCATGTCATTGGCAGCAAAAGAAACCCATATTATTTTTATCCTGTGTCTGCAGTCCTCTCACTACAGCCACTATGAGCGTGACTTAGTCCAGCTATGACATATCACGGAGTGGGAAAGGTCATGCTATTTTTTGCCACATTGTCAGAAATAGCTCTTAAAGAAATGCGTGAATAAATTCAAAGTTTTCACCCACATTCCTCGTAGAGAAATGTGTTAGCGGAGCAACAACGTGATGAAAAAATGAGAAAGCATCACAGTATAATTAGAACACAATCCAAAGTATATTCTACTTTAAAAAAGCTAATTTTTTGAGCTTAATAGTTTGTGTGAGAGGAGGTGATAACTGAACTAAACTGCAGTTTTAAACAGTTTCAGATTTTTCACATGGAGCTGCAGCTGCTGCATAAACTATCTCTGAGAAACTCACCGTCGCCCAAAGAAACTTTGCTGCAGTGAGGCAAATCTCCCCATTAATAAGTAATTGTGTGACAGCCGCCCACCTTCATATCACAGGCTTCCTGCAGACTGCAGAGTGGGACTCCTGGCTCAGTCAAGCTTTATGACTCACCTGTTTCAACCATAACAACTTAAAATGGCACATTTGAATAGTGGAACTTTTTTCTGCAGAAAAAAAAGTAGAAACGAAGTGTTGCAGTCTGAACATTGATGCAGTGTTTGGGGATGTATTTTGTAGCGATGAATGAAGGGGTGCTGATAACTCCATGCATGTTAAAGTGTTTCAGTGTTCTCTTAAATATAACAAAGCTTTCTGACAATTTAAATCATCTAAAGTTGCAACAGAGGTCTCTGCTTTTTATTGAGAATGAGCTTACTTTTGCATTCACTGCTGTCTGTAAGCCCACATAAAATTGAGATGTTTTTGGTTTTTCAGTGCAGGATGACAAAGGCAAGGAGGAGGAGGGAGTGTGTGTGTGTGTGTGTGTGTGTGTGTGTGTGTGTGTGTGTGTGTGTGTGTGTGTGTGTGTGTGCACGATGTGAAAACGTTTTTACATAACCACATTTTCCCTGAGAAGACAGCTTGTTTGGTTTGAGCTAACGCTAAGCCAAGAGTGGAACAATTGTTTATTAATTGAGCCCTCAGCTGCCATTCTGTTAACCAAAGTCAATGCAAGCGCCGATCAAATCAGAGTTTTCTGTGGTTGGAGCTGGACTGGATCCATTTGTGTCTTTAAGGGTCAGCAGAAATGCAATATTGCTCTGGAAGTGTTTGTGGATTTGGATTAATGAAGTCCATGAGGGAAGTGAGAGGTGTTGTTCTCCTCTCCTCATAATTCACCTCTTGGACAAATGATCAGGCCCTTGACATGGCACATTCAAAGTTTACAATAATAATGGTGGCAGATATGACAATCAAAACTTGTGGTCATATTTTAAACAATTATTCTTTAATTTAATACAGACGCAGGCTTCTTATTGCTGGCCAATGACCATCAGTTATGTCAGCTGAAAAGACGACTGCTGCTTTAGCTGATTTTCTTAGTTGCAGCCATAGAAGCAGAATGAGAGTAGAATGGACTTTGAACTGATTGGGGCTGTTCTCATGCACTGTTTGTATATGTACATACAAAAAGTAATGCACTAAAATTCGTATCAAACCATCGTAACTGGGAAGGCTGTGATCATGTGACCAATGCAATGATGTGAGTAAATAAGGAAGTAATATAAAGAGTTAAAGTCTGCATAAGGAGGCAGGTTGAGGTGATAGATGGGTCAAACAAACACAGGACTTTACCCCAGGAGACTGTCCCATGTGAAATCAAGTAAACTCTGACTTATTTCAAGGTAGGTCATCACTATGTTATTTTTCCTAGACTTAACCTACATAACTTAACATTAAGTAACATAATGATGCTATGGGGTGCTAACTCATTAGAAGTTGTACCAACCATTGTATGAGGACATGCTGAACTGTTTGCCGTGGTCATTTGAGAATTCAAAGGAAAGAAGTGTGTCATAATCACTAGCCTGAGAACGTTAGTCCTAGTATACACACTGAGCTGGCAGTTTCTTTTGTTTGTCTCTTGTTAATGTTCCTCATGTTAGACTACACTGCACAAAAGACGTCTCTCCATGCTTCGTATTACTCCACTGCTCATTTGGTCGTTAGTGCAAAACCTCACCAAGTTTGCAACTTGGCCTTAGTCTGCTACAATGGCAACTGTCCACATAAAAATGGCCGTTGCTCTGACCATCTTGTTGATTTGAATGGGAATGTCTGTTCTACTCTCATTCAGTTTAATGCTTCCAGTTGATTTGTTTTAATATAAAAAGCCTGTAAAGAGCTGCAAATTATTCATACTGCATTAATGATATAGTGCCAAAGGACTGTCCCATGTAAAAAGACAACATCCTCATTAGCTGATCAGACTTTGAAATAAAGGAGCGGTATTGTTTGTGTATTGCAGAGTAGAGCTAGTATTATTCATGAAAATGCAATTTAAATGTTGTATTTTCTAGGATTTGCCCTGGGTGTTTCTCTACCCTGCATGAAGGATGTTTACACCAGACGCTGTAGGAATAAGGCGAGGGGAATCATTAAATATCCCAGCCAACCTGTATAACTGCCTTTTCTCCCTGTTGGGGTCGGGAAGAAGGTGTCAGTTACACCAGGCCAGCACTGAGAGAATCGGTAAGGGGAACTACCCATTGGTCTGACAGCCCATTCGTCCGACATCCCATTGTTCCGACCATATTAAACCCATTGTTCCGAAGTCCGTTCCGAAATCATCATGATGCCCTGTGGTTAAGGTCTGGTTAGGTTTAGGCACAAAAACCACTTGGTTACGGTTAGGAAAAGATCATGGTGTAGGTTAAAATGAAAAAGAAAGTGACAAACACATAAGCTGTGAGCCTGCTTCGCCTCAAGCCTTTCCCAGCTGACCCAGAGCCGGTCGCGGCGCACCACCAAGGTAGAAATACGCCCACCAGGAGCCGTTCAGCACCGCCGACCGTCGGACTAATGGGATGTCGGACCAATGGGCTGTCGGACCAATGACATGGACCCTCAGTAAGAGCCTGTACTCTCAGGCCACACGGATCCTAAATGACGACCCTGCCTACGACCTCCCCATGTGGAGACCCTAATTCTTGTTTTTGTTTCTTCAAGACAAAAACTGACCATATGTGGTTTAATAGGAGTTTGGGCCTGCTCCTAACAGTGTTTGACAGCCTTGCCTTGTGTTGTCATTCTGTTTCTCCATAGTTTATTGTGACTTCCGTCCACTGTCTTCTTACAGTATATTTATTTCTCTTCCTTCTATTTTTTTCCATGTCAAAGGATATCTTGGGGAGTTTTTCCCCTTGTCTGAATCAAGGTTCTCAGGATAGAGCGAGTCGTATGCTGTACAATGTGTGATAGGTCATTTGGGGCTGTAAAAATAAAATTTACAACACCTCCTCACACTTTTTAAGATATGGTAATAAAGCTCTGAGTGTTGACACACAGACTCACCAGAAGGTCTGAAGCCGCTCTGTTTGGATTCCCTGACGTTCCCAAACTCTGCCATGTCAGTTAGATCTCTGTCGGTGCAGCAATATAATCACAGTCATATTAAAGAGGGGGACTTCCTCAACTGCCCCCACTGCAGTGTTAGTGAATGGCAGCAAGGGCTATTAATATCCTGGAGTGGTTACAGAAAATAAGCACAGCTGCCCAGCTGAACTGTCCCCCTGAACAATAGCCTCTTATGTGAAGGGAAGGCACTGCTGTTTGTGTCCTCCGCTAACTGATGTTCATGGGGGTCCTTGTGCTGTTTGTCTATCTTTGTTTCCCTGCGTATCAAAAATAGATATTTATTGAACACGACCTTCCAAAGAAAGACAGTATTCATAAGGGAATGTCTGAGTGTCCTATTTCTCTTGGCACACAGTGAGGCGTTTGGATAAAGATTGATGTTGCTGAAGTATTTATAGGGTGGTGTCCTTTCATCCCTTTATTTTTTTTGTCCTCCGTGCACTTCCTATTGCTGCAGATTTGCAAGGAACTGGCCATAAACACCCTATATAAATACAGTACAATGGTTCTGACACCCAAGCTGTCCTGTGGAGATAAGCTTTACCTTACACACATATCACACCGGACGGCTTTTTATTTTAACACCATTACAGAATCCAGAGGCAAACAGCCCAACCACCTCCCCAACAAACTATATTTCAGGATTTTCAATTAGAGGTATCATGCATGGTTGTAAAGGTAAATTATGAGGCCATAATGTCCACTGCTCTTGGGGTAATTTGTATCTATTAAGGATGTTTTCTTACTCATCAATGTAACAGAGGAATCAGAGAGATACTAAAATATTTAACTGCTGCACACTGGTTTGAGCAGAATGTCTGTTTCTGTATTTTCTCCACAGCACTGATAAAAGACATTGCTGAATGCTTTGTTTACACCGCACCATATGATGTTATGTAACTGAGGCTGTTGCCATAGCAACGTCAAGACTCCACCCCTCACCCAACCAGCCTTAGACACACATATAAACACACACACACACACACACACACACACATACACGCCCTGCTCAGGCAACAGGACATTCTGCGACCACATGACTGGTTGATTTAATGCTCGCTGATACTCTATTAACTAGATGGCCTCTCTCTGGTGTCCGGAAAAGTTGTTCCTAAGAGATATTTTACAGTCACCAGGAGGGGAAACATCTCCTCTATGATGACCCACCCTGGTGTTGTTTGATAGACAAATTAAACATTCACCATATTTTATTACCTGCACTCAAACAATCCCCGTTATTTATGGCCATCAAAGCAAAGCCCAACAAGAAAAATTGTATGTGATGCAAGATCTCTCTGAGGTGACACAGTACAATGTACATGTTGGCAACAGTGTGAGTCAGTTTTCATTACTTTGTGTGAGCAATCAGCTCCACTAGTTGAATTCAAGGTCAGGGAGGCACTCCTGCCTTCCTGAGCCGCACAATAACAACCGCAGGCATCCCCGCACAAGAGCTGTCTCTTTGTGTTGAAGAGTACAGCGCTGAGTGCTCTCTCAGCTCTCGACGCCGTCTCAAAGCTCCATTCACACGCCATCTGACAGGCCATCGAACCAGCTTCTGGTCCAGGAGGCAGAAATAGAAGCTGTGGGCCTTCCCCCGCCGCTGTATCTGTCAGCAAACTGATCAATTAAAAGCCACTTTTTGTACCTCTGGATAGTTATTTCACCCTTCTCCAGTTTCAAAGAAAAGTCCAAAAGTATAAAGTTGACATCTGCAATGCTTCTTGGGGCGGTAAGGAGCTCAGTCTGTGGGGACTTGGTCTGCCAACCAGAGGGTCTTGCTCAAGGGCACTTGTGCAGTGCCATTGAGGAAGACACCAAATCCCCAACTGCCCGGGGTGCCATCCTATGACGCAGCCCCTTGCTCCTGCAACTTTCCATACATTAATGCATGTGTACAGGTCCTGTTTGTGCTTCTTCTTGCATCTTTAATATTATGGCATGCCTATCACAATATTACTGTAGCTTATAAAAAGTTCACTCTGATGCTGTGTTCACACTGTGAGAGACACAGCAACAGGCTACTAGTCATTTTTAATAGAAGCCAATGACATGAAGCTACAAACTGATACCCGACACCTTGTTGCTGTGGACAGCCATGACGTGCCACAAATCAAAGTTGAGCTGGCCTCAACTTGTTTAAGCACTTCTATGATGCAGTGAAGCTTTAACCAATCATATGTGTTTGTTTCCTGCTGTGGTACTGTGTTATTTAGTGTACTTAGCTGACCCTGTGCTAGCTTTATGTGCATTGCAGTGCAGACGTGGATTCAGTGGGGCGGCGAAATGTGATGTTAAAATGGCTCAAACATTGATCAAAAGCATAGATTTTTTTTGACATAATATAAACTATGTAGATGACGGTCAGTCAAGGTGCTTTGTAGCAGGTAGCAGACACACACAACCCTGTGACGATGTAACTAAGTTAAAGAGCAACACTTGAACAGCGACTCAGCGATAATGTAGCTGGTCTCACTGTTGTGTTGTCGCTTGTAGTGTGAACACAGCATTAGAAGGGAAGAAATCCAAATCTGTAACTTGTCTTATCACTGTGGTTCAGACTGCAATATCGCAACAACTATGAAGCAACTGCCATGGAAATTTGCACAGATTTGCACAGAAATTTGCACAATTTGCAATGGTCAGTGTGCAAAGGTCAAAATTTTCACACTGCAATTAAATTTTGTGCAGACAGCCATTATGCCCAGAGGATGAACCTTAATGACTTTAATTATCCCCTGAAGTTTCCTCTGCCTCCACTATGAGGTTGAGGTTTGAAGATTTACTGTAAGTGAAATGTCTCAACAACTTATGGATGAATTACGATGAAATTCGGCTCAGACAATCACGTTACATTTGCATACATTATTTTGCAGCATACTGAAACTTTACATTCTAACAATGCTGTGGTTAAGGTGTGGTTAGGTCTAGGTAATATTAATGTCTCTAAAAGCAACCTCAAGTAAAAAGCTGCTGGAAAAACAGCCATGGGTCGCTAAAAAACACCCATGTTTGACACCTAAAAAGGTGTTGGAAACAGTCATGACTCACCATAACACAACCGGTTTTGTTGTTTGTTGGTCGTAAACAGTGGTCCGCAGCTTGGCAGCCTTCTGACCTGGGTGACATGCCATCGACCATCCACTCCACTTCCAGATGACAAAGTTAGCTCATACATTAAATCAATTTAGAAACGCTGATATGATTTGTATGAAACATGCAAATCTAATGTATACGTAATTTCAAAATTGTACAATGATGGCATTTCCTTGCTGCGTCTCACGCTGCATCGGGTCAAAATTTATAGTTGTCCAATGCTCCGACCAAATACCTGCAAAAGTAAAGACAGTCCAATCAGCCACAGTTGTACTTTTAGTGTAAATCATCAAATGTTAGCATGCAGAGATGCTAAACTAACATAGCAAATATGATTAACATCATCATTGTGAGCATCCATGGCGTTAACATTTAGTTCTATGTCTAATCAGCAGGGTTCAACTGGATTTTTCTCAGCAAATTAAATCAAGTGTGGAAAGGCATGTGTGTATAATCTGTTTACATATGTGCTGCATGTTTCAGTGCTATAAATACCATTTTCACATACATATTAAGACATGAAACCATGAACTCTTAAAGTCTTGTGGACAACCTCCGGCCTGTAGGGAGCGTTAAAACAGTCCCAAAGCATGCAGCCGGGCACAGATCCAGAGATGCTTATCAATAAAAAAAAAAAAGAAGAGCAGGGAAGGATAGTGTGTATTATGTGTTTGTGTGTGTTAGCAGACGTGGCCCGCTGAGGGAGAACATTTGATGGTATTCCCATGTCATCCATCATGGCCGTGCAGAGCTGTGCAGTGAATATATGATGGAAAGTCTTTGTTTCACCTCTAGACGTACGCAGCACAGTGCAGGATTTGTGCAAACTGTGTGTAATTATGTGTGTGTGGGGAAAGAAGATGACATTTAGACGTATTTCATATGGAGATTTGTTTGTGTAAATCTTCTTGGTTAAAGCTAAAGCCACTTTTAAGGCCTGACTTTAAGCATCATACAGTATGTGTATTTGATGTTTAATCAGTGGAAAAGAAGTGGAAAGATTTTACGCCCGACACTAATCCCTGGTGAGAAAAATCACTTTGCACAATGCCAGCTTTAAACGCAGCACTTCTTCTCGGAAAAGCATAGCTGAGGTAAACCCCGTTTCTGTGCCCCGAGTAACCCCAGTGGCTCCATCCAGCTCTCCATGCCCTGCAAAATGAGCTTCTAGGAAAAATAAATTCCCCCTTTTTTCACTGTTCCCATGTGACCCACATGTTGTCCAGAGGAAAAACATTAAATGTTATTTAAGCCACTCTTTAAAGCACGGCCAACATCCTTGCCCTGCATTGAGTCACTGCCACAGACTGGTGCCAGTGAATTTTACTACAGTCCAGCTGAGTTTTCCATTCAGCTGCAGACACAAACCTGCAGACCAGGGTAGGACACCGAGCCGGAGCTGTGACGACATCTCCAGGGCATCGCTGACTAGGATGTGGGTTGAGGGAGGCCAGACTGAAAGCTGGATCTTGAAGTAGAGGAGTGTTTTCGAGGAGAAGCCTGGTGTTGTGTCAACATTTCCAGTGACGTTACCACAGAGGGAAAAATCCCTGCCATTGGGAAGGCCAGGCTGCACTAATAAGGGAAAATGCTTTGAGTGTCTGCTTATGACAGTAAATGCACTATTATGAGAGGAGAAATTCAATAATTCCATTCCAGGGTGGAGCAGAAAATAAATACTAAAGAGAGTAGCTGTATTCTGTAGCCTTTTACTGGTGCTAAAAATATGTATTGTAATAAAAATGCTTCAAAAAACGTAGCTACTACTTAGGATTTGAGAGGTTCAAACTGTCTTTGCAGGGTTGTTTTTAGGATAAATTTGTGCATGAAGTTCTAAGTGAACTAAACCAGTGGTTTACTAAATCACATTGCACCATTAAAACCTGAAATGTCCTAGTTAGTGCAGAATTAACCAATGAGAAAATCTAGCTGCAGTGTAACTGGGGGCTATCCCAGCTGACAGTGGGAGAGAGGTGGGCTACACCCTGGACAGGTCACCAGACTATCACAGGGCTGTCACATAGAGACAGACAACCATTCACGCTCACATTCACACCTACGGACAATTTAGAGTCACCAATTAACCTGCATGTCTTTGGACTGTGGGAGGAAGCTGGAGCACCTGGAGAAAACCCATGCTGACACGTGGAGAAGACGCAGGCTCCGCACAGAAGGGCTCCCCCACCCTGGATCGAACCAGGACCCTCTTGCTGTGAGGCCACAGTGCTAACCACCACACCACCGTGCCGCCCACTATCAACATGACTATACTATTTTTTTTGTATTATTTTTCCTATAATGTCAAAATATAAGTGAGTTCAAAGTACATTGGATAGGTTCAATCCAGTGTCCAAGCTAAAAGAAGTGTATCAGCAAAAGAATGAAATGTTTTTAACGTAACTGGACCTTGACCTTAATGTATTTCCTTAAATTCTGGCACCCTCAAAAATATCACCAAAGTTGTTGGTTAATTAGAAAGGACAATCTCAATGTTTTTCTACCCTGTTTGGCTCCAAAATGACATATGTTTGACTGGACCAGTTCAAAAATGATTTCTGAATTGAGCTCTCACAGTCCTCAGAGGTGAAATCTGACTTCCTTCCACATCTGAAAATAAATCTTATGGTATGCTTTATGCTTCTGAGAAACGTCATGCTTTTCTCATAAATGCACAGTTGTTATGGTTATCCCCCAGAGTATTCACACCACTGCAACCTTTTTTGCTACGGTCTAAAATGGTTTTGCCTTGTAGAAAATCTTAGGTCTGAACTGGGCTTAGAAGATTGATAAGGGCTATTTTTGCAGTTCAAATTGCAAAAGAGAGAAAGGAGATGGATGTTTCAAATGCAGTTTGAATGGTAAAAATCCATGAAGTCACTGTGAAGATATCAACGTCTGTCAAGTCAAGAAAACTGTTGAAGGCGTAGGTTTCAAGGAGTGAGGTAGGCTTATACTGTAGTAGGTGGATGATTTCAACACAACTGGCCCATGAAACATATATTGAACATCTGACCTATGGGGAAAAAAGCACTTCTGGGAACATGAAGCCGGGAGATTCTTCACACGGCAGGCTTTAGATCCAAGATCTTCCGTTTGACTATGTGCAAAAAAAGCTAAATAAAGAACCACAATGTTGAAACACTTGGACACATTTTGAAATTTTTTCTTAGTTGCAAGTCAGAAATTTCCTATAGGTGAGGTGGTGCAATGTTGCACTGACTCATGAGCTCACTAGTTCTTCAGAAAGAGATTGCAGATAACTTCTGGGAATACTGAAGTGAAAGTGGCATGCGTCCGACTTCTTCTTTGTTTGTTTTACAACAGCACATAAGTAAATAAATAGATGGAAATCATTTTTCCAGGCTTTTTTGAGAAATGTCATGCACTTCTCGGGTTCGACACAGCACCTAAAAGTTCTCAAAACCTATCAATGAGTTTGTGTGTACTTCTGAATTTATCCATTATGTAACAACACTGTTGACACTGTCTATTGCACCTTTAAATTAAAGTCTTCATGCTTTGTTTCCACTTGTTTGCACTCTGAATGCCTGGAAAACATTTGCGGATAGAAGGGGTGGAAAAAAACGAAGGGAGGAAAAATTCATGTCAGCTGTATTGTTTCTACTTTTAGATCCTTCACTGGAAAAGAAAAGAGGTCAGGAAACAAAGAAACACACTGGGTTTGCTTGGAAAAATGCTGCATTAGCCGGAGAGGGGAGGAGGAGCCGGATGCAGCTCCGCTGGTACTTTATACATCAGCTGATTTATGGGTTACACACAGCATTTAATAACCCTCCACTGTCCCTGTGAGCATGGGACCTGGGGAGCGTCAAAGTAGTTCAACGCCTGGAGCGGAGAGCAAAGAGACCCAGAGGTCAGTGCGCTGGGAGAACCTCCAGTATCCAGTTCATTGATCTATTAATTGTTGTCTGAATGCTGGAAGATAAATGTGTGAGATGCTGCCTTGTGTGATGCTTTTTGTCTCCCTACAATGGATCAAGAAACAGCAGTCTGACAATCACACAGGTTGTGAACAAGTCAAATAAACCACTTTATGTGGAGGTTAAATTCAGGTGAATGCACCCAGATGGTAATTACAGTATGTACTGAAAGTCAGAGATAAACCATGGAAGTCTGAAACATAGACAAGATGGACAACGCCTCTCAACTTCCTCTGACTGAACAAAAAAGAAACCAAAATATTCAAGATACGGGCGCTGTCATTTTGCACTGGTGATGTCATTTGGAGTCAGACTGCACAGTAGCGATTGGGAAGTGGAACTGCAGTTTCAGGTTCCTGCCCAAACTCCCATCCGATCCAGCTGCCAGGAGAACCACTGATCATAAGCACACCGATTGACACACAAAGCTGTCAATCATGATGCCACACCTACTTTTAAAGCATCAAATCACTAATTAAAACCAAACTTATCAGAAAAATGACCGCTTGAATATGGGCCCTGTTTAGACCTGGGATTAATGTGTTTTGGGCAATTTGATCACAAGTGGACAGTGCTTAATACAAGTGTTAATGACCACCAAGACAGATTGTGATCTGGGACGCATCTGATCATGTATCATCTGTACTGTACATGCATGCAGGAACATATTTTCACTGCTGCAGACCACTGTTCAAGATCAACAAACAAAAAAACTGGTTGTTAATTAGCGAGATACCAGTAGTATTTCTAGCAGCTACTGAGTCACTACAACTAGATATTTTTTAGCGAGACATCGGCACATTTTAAACGTCTTTTTTCATATGTTTTCTAACAGGTATCTCATCATATGCTGTTCAAAATGTGAGACAAATAGCCCAGTAGTTATTGTAAAATATCCAACTATTTGCAGACTGTCTTGTTTCACCCCAGATCAATCGGGGTTGTGGCAGCACCTTCAGCACCCACCATCCTGCGCCCTTGGTGTGTAAATGCTGATGAGTCTTGATGCATCCCCGACAAAGACTATGTCATCAACACAGGATGTGGTTGCTATTTTGGTGACAGCGTGCTAACGCTCTATGACTCGCCCATTTTATGAGGAGTTCTACAAAGTGTTGCGTGACCATCTATCATTTTGCCCTATGGAAGTAGATGTGTTGGATTCTGTTGTCATCTCTAGCTATATCAACACAACCACTAACGTGACTAGTGAGCAGCTAGAGAGAGTGTGGCTGAATAACCGTGTGCAGGGCTCTTAGACCTTCTTCTGTAAATGACATAAGCAGTAAGAGAATCTGAACCCAAGCAGTCAGTTGGGGATGCATGATAGACACAGGTGTAAATGGCGATATGTGTCAGCTGTCCACTTGTGTCTGGATCACCAAAACACATGCTGTTACCATGTGCGAACAGGCTCAGACATCAGTGTGATAACAACTGCCACAATGATAGAAATCATCTTTGGGAAAAATGTATTTGACATGTATTTGGATCTTTTAGTTTGGCCCGTGTCCCATACACTAACATGGAGGAGGCGGAGTTTATGACCTATACTGCAGCCAGCCACCAGGGGGTGATCGAGATGCTTGACTTCACCTTTGGGAAGCTGTCATGTCGTCCATCTTTATATACAGTCTATGGTATGAATCTGCTGTGGATGTTTACAACAAACAATTTGAGTAATAATTCTAGTGTTACGGTACACCCTTCTGTTCCTAATAGGTTTGGCTAACCTGTTTTCAACCACAAATACTCTTGTTGCCTTCTTTCCAAGAGTTACATGAGACAATTGACACAGTTCTCATGTCTGACTGTGATTTACAAAGCTAGATCCAGGACACAGTTAGCTTAGCGTAGCATGAAGACTGGAAACAGAGGGAAACGACTGGCCTGGTTCTGGTGTGTACCAAACAGTTAAATTGTGGCTTGTTTAAAACTTAGGTAACCATGATGCCGCTCAAAGACTACCACTGGCAGTTGATTGATTGATTGATTGATTTCTGGAAGACGATAAGACAGTAATCCAAAGGATGACATGCTAAAGTAAAATACTTATTTCCAGCATAGTCCTTGGTGTTTACACACAAGAAACAAATAAACAAGAAGCAGACAAACTCAGACTAAAAATACATACAGTTACCGACATCTTTCAGGGTGGTGTGTTTTCTTGCATGATACTAAATGCATGAGTTGATGTCGTAAATTAATCAACACACCTTAAATGTCAATATGACAACTGTGACCTTTCCATTTGTTTGGATTGTCTCTTTTGCATGATTGGATCGGATCTTATAATATGAAATTCAATCAGTTTATGTGAACCAGCAGTGTTTTATTTTCTCAATAAAGTGGCGGATCATTGTTCCTGACTGATGGATGTATTTTGCTACATTTGAACAGAGCCAGGTTAGTGTTTCTCCTCTGTTTCCAGTCTTTAAGCTGCTCTAACATACCTGTCTCCAGCTTTATATATATATACAGATATGAGTTTCAATTTCCCAAAATGTCAACTTATACCTTTAAGAGGAGAAACCAAGGCTTTTGTACTCGTTTGTTGAGAAACTACAGACAGCATACAGGTCAGACTGACTGCAAGTGATTTAAATACCAGGACAGTATGTTCCAGTATTTGTTTTGTTTATATTTAGCTTGTTGTTTTGTTTTGTTATAATTGACTGGTTAAACTGGTTTGTTTCACCTTGGTTTCATCCTTTAGCTACACTGTCATTTGACATTAACAAGGAGGAACTGAAAGTATCTTGGTTAGCTGTTGTTGGTATATGAAATACAGTGTTTCCCCAAAGCGACTCCAGTGTGTGAAAGTAGGTTACTTCTTACTTTCAGGGTCACACAGAAAACTTGAAGTACTTCCCTTAATACTGTGAATACCGAATGTATTTCAGCTTATTATATTCTTACAGTAAATATTAGTGAAATGTGTCATATTTTATCTCAAGCTGTGGGAAGAGTTTCCTCAAATTATCAAATCAAATATTTTAAAGGTCTTCAACACTTCTTATGAACTCAGATTCAATCACTCTGGACTGGAAACATGGTATTTTAGGTCGTTTAAATATATAAGCTGTAATCATGCAGCACAGGATCATGTAGATGGTGAACAATGAGGGCTCCAGGTTACTGTAAAGGAGTCCACTGCAGTTGGTCCTGTGTTTTAAGCTCTCTTCCACCCCCTGTGGACAAAACAGAAAAACATTCAAACCAGCTCTGTCTGTATTCTACTGATTTAATATTAATAACAAATAGCAGAATGCCTGCCCCAAAAAGTTTTGTTGTGATTATTTATAATGAGATGATTGTCAGACTTTTATCTGATAAATTAATGTACTTTATTTACAAAGACTTTGGAAAACTGGGGGGGAAAAGTTCATTTCTATGGTGGCAGTTCTGCAGCATGCACAAAACAAACCTGAAATTCTGCAGTACTTGTGCGTTACATGAGTATTTTAATTTCATGCTATTTGATATTTCTATCACACTTAATTTCAGTAGGTAAATATTGTGCATTTTACTCTACATTACCTTTATCTGACAGTTGCAGTTACATATTTGTGTGTCTTTTTTTTGTCTTTTTGTACAACATGTGTCTTTTTTCTTATTTTTCATATATTGTAGCATAATCCACATATTTCTTGCATACTTCTTATTTCTGTTTTCCAATAATTTCTCTATGCTTATATACAGTATAAGAGCAATTGAAAGTGTCCCAATTTCCTCCTGGAGATCATTAAAATTATTTCTTATTTTGAATAGTTTGCAGATAAGGATTTTAAAAACCTATAATGACCCAGTGAAATACAGTAAATTATTTTGAGAATGTTATCCTTTTTTAACTGTGGCCCTAGTGTCTCACATTTAGCTAATCAAAACAGCTATAACCTTTAGTTCTATATTAACGTGGGTCAAAAATGACCACATGTATGTGAATGGACTGCATGTAGTTACAAACCCATCGAGAATTATCACCCAACTCTGCAGTCCCCCTCAGCTCACACCATTTTAGCATCTTTTCTGCTCATTGTTTTGTTTTTTTCTCTTGAAACTTTATTGATTTGGTTCACTCTCTCCGCTCTCATGTTTGGCTGCATGGAGGAGACCAAAAACAGAGCTAAAAGAGAATAAATATTGAACTTACACTCGAACACAACTCAAAATGAATGATAACATTGCTCTGTATCTGCTGAATGTGTAAACATACCACTTCAAAAGTGCTTATATGCCACCATTTTCTTTAACACTAATAGCAAGCTTCAGGGCTGAAATATGGAGCCAATGTGCAAGTGCCACAAACTGCAGTTCCTTAAGTGGCCACTTGAGGCTGGCTCCAGCAGCCTCTTAAAATGCCCAACTTTACAGCAGAAATAAACATGTTTAAGGGCATGGCCGCTTTGCGAGGCAGGTGGGTGCAGTTTGTTTTCAGTTCATGAAATTTAATTGTAATGACATGGTTGCCTAAAACAGTGGTTCCCAACTAGTGGGTCGTGGTCTAAAAGTGTGTCATAGGTCCATTATTACTTGCAAATGTGTCAAGTTTGTAAAAAAACACACTTAATTTTTAAGTATAGTAAATTTCTGGCACAGAGCTTTTATTGTAAAGTGCCTTTTCTTGCTGTAGAGTGAGTGACTAACAGACAGCTACTTGACAGAAACAGTAAACTAGCTCAACGACATGGCCAAACGCAAATATGATGCTTAATGTATTAAACTGTGTGGACCTTGAACTAATGACTAAGGAGCAATCTGGACCCCGTGGCAGGACCAGCTGGGAACCACTGGCCTAAAAGTCTTGTTCAGTGAACTTAAGACCTAGTACCTGACACTGGTTCTTAACCTGGGGATCCCAAACCCCATTCGGGGTCAATGAAAATTCACGGGGGCTTTTTGAGGCCTTCATGATATTAAGGGGTGTAAGAAAACTTTAAAAAGCACACAAACAGTGGACGTATATCTCAGCATTTCATTGATTTCTGTGAAGACAACAAAATGAAATTGTCATTTTTAAAGATAAAATTATTATCTAAAATATGAACTTAAAAAATCTCACAGGACAAGGACAAAATGAGGACCTGAACACAAGGTATGATCACATAGCTTTCACTCTCCGCTAAACAGCCTTATTCTGCATCATGGAGAAGAAAACACTGAATTTGTCAACAAAGAAGCCTAGTAGGTGCATGTGACTGTCTAAAATAAAAAGTTTATACAGAAGGAGAAGCCTATAAAAAATTGTTTAAAATATCAGGAACGTATTTCTGATGCAGTATTCGCAGGAAATAATCTGCTCAAGAGTTATCCATGGTTCGTTTTCCACAAACTTCCTACTCACTTTTTCTTTTCTGTTATAGTCACTTAGTCAGGGGTCGTCAGTTTACTCAATGATCGAAGAGGGGTCCCTGAAGGGAAAAAGCTGGTTATTCCAGTTTGTTTTGATGGTTTCAAGCCTGTTTTCTCTGGCGAAAATGATCACAGTTAACCATAGCTGTATATGGACCATGCTAACCAAGCTAGCAGCTGGCGTTAGGGTTATCTCTACCCTCTGGTCCAAATATGGTCAGTTCTGAAAATGCCAAACTCGAGCCTTTAAAACAAGAGTCCCCAAACCAATGGGTGACATCATGGTGGCTACATCCATTACTTTCTACAGTGTGTAGTTTAACTAGCCTGGTTCCAGACCATAGACCCCGCCCACTCAACTGAGTAGGCTTCCATCTCTGGTCTGGCATACTTCAATGAATTTGCGATTTATCTCGTCCAAACGATGGACGGACCAATGAACGCCGGGGGTGGGGGCGGGTCTAGCGATTAGCCAATCAGCGCCACGCTGATGTCAAGCTGTACGCCGGTGGGTAACTGGTGAGGATAGCAACAATGGCGACCGCTACAGATCCTACAGACCACATTAACGATGCTATCGAGGTATTTCGCCACTACTCGCGTTAATGGAGGACCAAATTAAGGAAGCTGCTAAACTGGATTTAACGGCGATGCAGCTGGGCGTGCACGACGACGGAGACATTTTAAACGGGCAATGCTCGCTTGTTTTCGGCACCCCCGAGGCATGGATACTAATGACGTCAGATTCTGGGTGAGTCGTTGATCTCTACTGATTGGTTAGGGAAAAATCAAATTCCCTCCCCCTTGTAAATCGCCTTCAATGGAAGCCATGTCAGACTGAAGGTTCTCGGAGCTTCAGTCTGACACTCAGGCTATAGTTTAACAGCTTTGGCTAAAGATCAGTTATTAAAAATTTAAAATGAATTTAAATTGAATTGACTCTGGTATATTTGAAGTAAAGAAACACTGTTGTCCTCCAACTCCTGGGAGATTTCTCAGTGCATCCCCGTGTCTCCACTTCTGCTCCAACACCATGACAACCTGATCTTTCTCCTCACTTCCTGTCATATTTGATAACTGCTTTGCGCCGCAGCCCCTGGGCCGTCTGTCGCTTTGCACTCACCACTGCAACCGACTGATTTTAAGCACTTAAGTCTTCATTCGCAGGTTCGTCCGCACAGAGTCGAGCATCATAATTCAACCCAAAAAACACTGGTGATGTGGTCGGGGGCTCACTTGGGTATAAGAGCTACCCCTCAGTTGAGTCCCACACTGATGAATTATACATGCCTCGCATCACACCTCCCACGCTCCGTCTTATGTAATGTCAGCCACGCGTGGAGAAGCGTATGAGTATACGTGTGTCTATGTGGATGTATTTATATCCAGACTGGGATTGAGGGAACGGTGACTCATTCTCTTTGCTCTTTATTTTTACCCCACAATCTGCCCACCCACCCATCGCCTATTTCTAAGAAGAAGAAGAAGAAGAAGAAAAGAAAGAAAGAGTATTAGTTTAGAGAATATCCCAACTGTACATCAATGTTAAAGTATCACTGCATCTTCTGCATCCCTAACCTAACATGTTTTTCCCAGAATGATGGTGAAATTAAGTATAATAAGGGTTAATCAGCCTCCTGTAGGATCATTTTATTTCATACAAACAATGGCTGAAATAATAAGAGTAAAAAGATCAATAGCCTCGTTTTCAGGAATCTCCTCTACAACCTTTGTTCCTCGGATAGTATTGATTATATACGTCAATCTTCCAGGTGTTGTTCACATCAATCACAGGTGTTGGAGTGTCATTTTAAAATGGCAAAAATGTTTTTTTATGTGTATTTGGAGCACTCAAACAAATAAAAAGCAAGCAGGCATACTTATGGGAGAGCAAATTTTTTGGCATTTTAAGTCACTGAGTATTCACTGAGCCAAACAATTTCAGTAATTAAACAGTTTTAGAGAACAATCCAAAGCTGCTTCACACTGCAAGTTTAACATGCATTAGCTTAGCCAACAGAAAAACAATTTTGGCATTGTATGTTTTTGCAACCCACAAATGCGTTCACATTCACATCAACGTTTCTGAAGTGATGCACTGTATGAGCTGATTTTGTCATGTGGAGAAAGAAGGGATGAGGTATGGTGGTTCATCCAGGTGAGAAAACTACTGGAATATGTTGCCAGTGAACATTTTGCTGATGTGGTCAGTATCAACATTTTTGCGACTTGCCAGATAAGCAACAATTCCTGATTTGGTTAATACAAAATCTGCTCGTCATTTCCCTCAAAATATATTTGCTGTTACAAATCAGCTGTAGATGCTGCAGATGCAGACGTTTGATGCTGCTTCTGCAGTGGCCAGAGAAGGGCCCAGGTGAGCTTAATCAGCTGACCACCCTCCACTGTCAATCAGTCATCTACTGCGGTTAGCCAGGACAAGACAGTGGGGTTTTGAGATGTTAGATTATAGTTTTAAGTGGAGGCACTTGTGAGACACAGATTTTAAAAACAAATGGTTAAAATGAGTTAAAAGACATTATACAGACTTATTTACCGCCCCCTTATGATTAATAAACATCATGAGGTTTACAAGGGTTGGAGTTTGCAGTTATTTATGTGTGAATATCTGTAAGGATAATCTCAAAATTCACATTTTTGCCCTTGCAAATAGCTCCCTATATTTCAGATTTAGTGAAATCATTCCAATATCTGTGATCACATGATTAATCTAGTGTGTATTTACTTGGAAATAAAAAGTGGCTCGTCTCACAGACGTTGCAAACACACAATAAAGTATTCTCTACTCCATCCCCTCCCTACACTGCCTCTGACAAGAGCTGATCACATTTGGTGCATAGTCACTATTTTAAGAGACTGCAGTCAGCACAAATCCAGCATTATGTTTCATTACATAACTCTACACCTGCCTGAAACTCTCTCATCCGGTGCTCAGCAACCTGCAGGCTCGGTTCACACCTGCCAGCACATCACTGTCACATTCCTGTTCAGTACAACTGCGCTAATCAGCATTTACTGCCAAACCAACACTGGTGGAAAGGTCAGAGTCCCAGCCAGCAAACTGAGAGTAATGGCTGGGATAAAGTGCTCCTGCCCCTCCCCTTGCTAAGTGAAAGTCACAGGACGGCAGACAAAGCCCAAATCAGCAGCAACATCTCAGCGGTGGTTTGTTACCGCCACCGACTCAGTGTGCTCAATCAAAATGTCAGAGGCCAGGCCTGGCAGGAAGGCTGAGGCGCAGGTCTGCAGGGGGCCTGATAGGGGTCGAACATTGTCCCCTCCTTCCTGAAGAATGCCATCCTCCCTGTCTGTGGCATTTTACCGTCAGCTATGTGCTACACAAAGAGGAGCTGGAAGGGTGACCAGGGGTGGCAGAGGTCCCTGGAATCTGATTGGCTACCCCTGGTGTTTCCCCTACCAGTGGATTAGATTGTTTACTTACAAACGGGTTCAGGCCTGGGGCCTGTATCACGAAGCAGGATCAATGTCTTAGCGAGGTAACTTCAGGGTTAACCCTGGGTTTTCGGTCTCATGAAGCCGGTTCAGTTCTTATCGGGGTAGATCACCATGGTAACTTACTCTGAACGGCTATCCTGCTGTGGAGCAGGGTAAGTTCAGGGTTGAATCTGATCCTATAAAAAGCACCACCCACTGGCCA